>NC_091333.1:3419892-3447392 GCF_038502225.1 Cherax quadricarinatus
ACAGCAGCAGTAGCAGACAGCAGCAGTAGCAGTAGCAGACAGCAGCAGTAGCAGTAGCAGACAGCAGCAGTAGCAGACAGCAGCAGTAGCAGTAGCAGACAGCAGCAGTAGCAGTAGCAGACAGCAGCAGTAGCAGTAGCAGACAGCAGCAGTAGTAGACAGCAGCAGTATCAGACAGCAGCAGCAGCAGTAGCAGACAGCAGCAGTAGCAGACAGCAGCAGTAGCAGACAGCAGCAGTAGCAGTAGCAGACACCAGCAGTAGCAGACAGCAGCAGTAGTAGACAGCAGCAGTAGCAGTAGCAGACAGCAGCAGTAGCAGACAGCAGCAGTAGCAGTAGCAGACAGCAGCAGTAGTAGACAGCAGCAGTAGCAGACAGCAGCAGTAGCAGTAGCAGACAGCAGCAGTAGCAGACAGCAGCAGTAGCAGTAGCAGACAGCAGCAGTAGCAGTAGCAGACAGCAGCAGTAGCAGACAGCAGCAGTAGCAGACAGCAGCAGTAGCAGTAGCAGACAGCAGCAGTAGCAGACAGCAGCAGTAGCAGTAGCAGACAGCAGCAGTAGCAGTAGCAGACAGCAGCAGTAGTAGACAGCAGCAGTAGCAGACAGCAGCAGTAGTAGACAGCAGCAGTAGCAGACAGCAGCAGTAGCAGACAGCAGCAGTAGTAGACAGCAGCAGTAGCAGTAGCAGACAGCAGCAGTAGCAGACAGCAGCAGTAGTAGACAGCAGCAGTAGCAGTAGCAGACAGCAGCAGTAGCAGTAGCAGACACCAGTAGTAGACAGCAGCAGTAGCAGACAGCAGCAGCAGCAG
Organism: Cherax quadricarinatus; assembly: GCF_038502225.1. Lineage (NCBI taxonomy): Eukaryota > Metazoa > Arthropoda > Malacostraca > Decapoda > Parastacidae > Cherax > Cherax quadricarinatus. The sequence goes on from NC_091333.1 coordinate 3,420,702, forward strand.
TAGCAGACAGCAGCAGTAGCAGTAGCAGACAGCAGCAGTAGCAGACAGCAGCAGTAGTAGACAGCAGCAGTAGCAGACAGCAGCAGTAGTAGACAGCAGCAGTAGCAGACAGCAGCAGTAGCAGACAGCAGCAGTAGTAGACAGCAGCAGTAGCAGACAGCAGCAGCAGCAGTAGCAGACAGCAGCAGTAGCAGACAGCAGCAGTAGCAGACAGCAGCAGTAGCAGACAGCAGCAGTAGCAGACAGCAGCAGTAGCAGTAGCAGACAGCAGCAGTAGCAGTAGCAGACAGCAGCAGTAGCAGTAGCAGACAGCAGCAGTAGCAGTAGCAGACAGCAGCAGTAGCAGTAGCAGACAGCAGCAGTAGCAGACAGCAGCAGTAGCAGACAGCAGCAGTAGCAGTAGCAGACAGCAGCAGTAGCAGACAGCAGCAGTAGCAGTAGCAGTAGCAGACAGCAGCAGTAGCAGACAGCAGCAGTAGCAGACAGCAGCAGTAGCAGTAGCAGACAGCAGCAGTAGCAGTAGCAGACAGCAGCAGTAGCAGTAGCAGACAGCAGCAGTAGCAGACAGCAGCAGTAGCAGACAGCAGCAGTAGCAGTAGCAGACAGCAGCAGTAGCAGACAGCAGCAGTAGCAGACAGCAGCAGTAGCAGTAGCAGACAGCAGCAGTAGCAGTAGCAGACAGCAGCAGTAGCAGACAGCAGCAGTAGCAGTAGCAGACAGCAGCAGTAGCAGACAGCAGCAGTAGCAGTAGCAGACAGCAGCAGTAGCAGACAGCAGCAGTAGCAGACAGCAGCAGTAGCAGTAGCAGACAGCAGCAGTAGCAGACAGCAGCAGTAGCAGACAGCAGCAGTAGCAGTAGCAGACAGCAGCAGTAGCAGACAGCAGCAGTAGCAGACAGCAGCAGTAGCAGACAGCAGCAGTAGCAGTAGCAGACAGCAGCAGTAGCAGACAGCAGCAGTAGCAGACAGCAGCAGTAGCAGACAGCAGCAGTAGCAGACAGCAGCAGTAGCAGACAGCAGCAGTAGCAGTAGCAGACAGCAGCAGTAGTAGACAGCAGCAGTAGCAGACAGCAGCAGCAGCAGTAGCAGACAGCAGCAGTAGCAGACAGCAGCAGTAGCAGACAGCAGCAGTAGCAGTAGCAGACAGCAGCAGTAGCAGTAGCAGACAGCAGCAGTAGCAGACAGCAGCAGTAGCAGTAGCAGACAGCAGCAGTAGCAGTAGCAGACAGCAGCAGTAGCAGTAGCAGACAGCAGCAGTAGCAGACAGCAGCAGTAGTAGACAGCAGCAGTAGCAGACAGCAGCAGCAGCAGTAGCAGACAGCAGCAGTAGCAGACAGCAGCAGTAGCAGTAGCAGACAGCAGCAGTAGCAGTAGCAGACAGCAGCAGTAGTAGACAGCAGCAGTAGCAGACAGCAGCAGCAGCAGTAGCAGACAGCAGCAGTAGCAGACAGCAGCAGTAGCAGACAGCAGCAGCAGCAGTAGCAGACAGCAGCAGTAGTAGACAGCAGCAGTAGCAGACAGCAGCAGTAGTAGACAGCAGCAGTAGCAGACAGCAGCAGTAGCAGTAGCAGACAGCAGCAGTAGCAGACAGCAGCAGTAGCAGACAGCAGCAGTAGCAGACAGCAGCAGTAGCAGTAGCAGACAGCAGCAGTAGCAGACAGCAGCAGTAGCAGACAGCAGCATGAGAGACAGAGGGGGGAAGGTGAGGTCAAGTCAGCTGTGAAAGTGAGAGACGTGACATAAAACAATCATGTCAAGGTGAACACAACCTGTGTTCAACACCATCCTGGTGAACACCACCTTGGTGAACACTACCCTGGTGAACACCTTAGTGAACACTACCTTGGTGAACACTACCCTGGTGAACACCTTAGTGAACACCACCTTGGTGAACACTACCCTGGTGAACACCTTGGTGAACACTACCTTGGTGAACACTACCCTGGTGAACACCAGCTTGGTGAACACTACCCTAGTGAACACCTTGGTGAACACCACCTTGGTGAACACCAGCTTGGTGAACACCTTGGTGAACACTACCCTGGTGAACACCTTGGTGAACACCACCCTGGTGAACACCTTGGTGAACACCACCTTGGTGAACGCCACCTTGGTGAACACTACCCTGGTGAACACCACCTTGAACACCACCTTGGTGAACACTACCTTGGTGAACACTACTTTGGTGAATACTACCTTGGTGAACACTATCTTGGTGAACACTACCTTGGTGAACACCACCTTGGTGAACACTACCCTGGTGAACACTACCCTGGTGAACACCACCCTGGTGAACACCACCTTGGTGAACATCACCTTGGTGAACACCACCTTGGTGAACACCACCTTGGTGAGCACTACCCTGGTGAACACCACCTTGGTGAACACCACCCTGGTGAACACCACCTTGGTGAGCACTACCCTGGTGAACACCACAGATGAACACTGGTAGTGTACTGGATGGCAGTGTATACTGACTGATAGTGTATACTGACTGGCAGTGTATACTGACTGGCAGTATATACTGACTGACAGTATATACTGACTGGCAGTATATACAGGCTGGTAGAGAGTACCTGGTGATGAGTGGACGTAGTATCGAGCCTGCAGCGTCCCTCCTGTTGAACCACCTACCTTTTCTTTTTTTGAATTAGGTAATTCAAAGAGGATGCTGGATCCTGTGTTCTGAGAGACGTCACGTGATAACACAACCTTGAGAGGATCTGCAGATCTCGTCTGGGCCGCCCCTTCCTGAAAGGGTGGCAGGGAGGGGGAAGGAAAGGGGGGGAGGAGGGAGTGTCAACACATGCAACAGCTGATATTCAACAGGGTGATAGTGAGCTATCTTACAAGCTTGTGTTCATTTTCCAAACACCCGCTTTTACTGTACCTGATAATATGTATCGTTATTTAACACCTCGTTTGTTATGTCACACACACACACGCTCGCACACACACACACACACACAGGAGCTGAGTATCGACCCCTGCAACCACAATTAGGTGAGTACACACACACACACACACACACATACACATTCTGATCAATGTGGAGAGTGATGTAGTGGAGGCAGGATCCACACATAGCTTTAAAAAGAGGTACGATAACGCTCGTTGAGCAGGGAGAGAGTGGACCTAGTAGCGACCAAGAGACGGGGCCAGGAGCTGTGAATCGACCCCTGCAACCACAAACAGGTGAGCATAAATAGGTGAGTACACACACACACACACACACACACACACACACGCACACACACACACACACACACACACACACACACACACACACACACACACACACACATTATGGATACAGACACAGGAACTTCCTAATCCATCATAAAAAAACAGCAACAAGGCTGAGAAGTGATGACACAGGGAACAGGTTAGACCTGGTATTCACCCCAGGTGAAACAGTTGTAGCCCCAACGTTGCCTTCTCATTACTGACAACATCACGGAAACACAACTGAATCTCAGTATAGGAGACAACGACGGAATGTGACATTTCCTGGGAGATAAAACGAAGCTATGATGGGATTATATATAAACCGGGGAATGGGCGGAGTTTGAACTGTGGTGAGGGGTAAAACTGCAGGCCAGTTTGTAAACCACTGGGCCAGCTGGCTACAATAAGCTTCACCCAACTAGGTATATTTATACACCATAGGGAGGGTAGCATGGGCCACCACTGTGACTACAAATTAAAGTTTTTGCAGATGAATCTCCGCCAGCGTGGCTGTGAAGAACTCTAGCTTAAGTCCCCGCAAAGCCGCCATATAAATATACCTAGTTTGATGAATCTTATTGTAGCCAGCTGGTCCAGTGGTTAACGCACTGGCCTGGAGTTCAACCACTCACTCACCATAGGTTCAAACACCACCCGTTCCCTGTTTTGTTTACAAGAGTGTTATTACGATTTAGTGAGTCATGATAAAGGAAACACTGTACAGGAGATGAAGAAATACCTGGCTCAGGGATACTGGAAAATACAATGTACTTGTATTTTCAACAATACAGAAACAAACACAAAACATATGATTCAAGTGAAGATATAATGAGACGAGGTCAAAAAGAGAGAGTGAAAAACATCAACAGAAGAAAACAAAGAAACTGGTTGAAGGGCAAGAAATTAATAAAGTGGGACCAGAGGGGAAGCAGAGAGAATTACGAAAATGATATAATAACAAAAGAACAACAATATGAACGACCAAACTAAACCATATCGCTTCAAGAAGGAAATAACAAGAAAAGATAAAGCAATAGGAAGCAAAAACCAAGCACACACACACACACACACACACACACACACACACACACACACACACACACACACTCAGGGTCAGGAGCTGTGAATCGACCCCTGCAACCACATATAGGTGAGAACACACACACACACGAGGGGGACAAAAATCGACCAGTCAGATTGGTTTTCATGACATAAACGGTGCGAAACAGGATCCTGCAGCGGAAACCCTGGCTAAAGGAAACAAGAAAATACCAGCGAGTGCACCTAGACCGCGACAGATTATATTTTAAAATTTGCCACTGAAGTGGCTGATTTATTGTGCACCCCATGTCCATCCTGTGGACACATGTATCGAAACAGGGCAGCTACCTGAAGTGTGGAAGACAGAAAATTTGGTCCCAATATTTAAGAATGGAGACAGGCAGTTAGCAGGAGAAGAGTGGTGGAGCACCTAGAATGGAATGAACTTATATACGATAACCAGCACGGTTTCAGGGAAGGGAAATCCTATGTCACAAACCTACTGGAGTTGTATGGCAAGGTCACAGAGAGAGAGAGAGAGAGAGAGAGAGGGATGGGTAGACTGCATTTTCTTGAACTGTAAGGCTTGCTACACAGTTCCACAAAAGAGATTGGTGCAAAAGTTAGAGGAGCAGGCAGGAATAACAGGAAAAGCACTGCAACGGATCAAAGAATACCTGACAGGAAGGAAACAACGGGTGATGATACGTAACGAGGTGTCAGGTTGGGCGCCTGCGTCGAGTGGGATTCCAAAAGGGTCAGTCCTAGGGCCGGTGCTGCTTCCCGTTATGTGAATGACATGACAGAAGGAAAAGAGTCAGTGGTGTTCCTGTTTCTAGACGACGTGAAGATAATGTGGAGAATTCAAACGGATGGGTATAAGGCAGAACTACATACGACATATGTTGAACATACGTTATACAAAGAAGCACAACAACTGAGAGTACATGCAGGTGAACAAAAATAGAAAGCGCGTCTGTCTCGCACTCAGCAGACGGAGGATCAAGCCTCAACCAACAAAACAGAGAAGGAGTCATTCTTGCTGAAACTGAAGAACAATCACCACGTGTTCTTGATGCCACCACGTGTTCTTGATGCCATTACGTGTTCTTGATACCACCACGCGTTCTTGATGCCACCAAGTAATCTTCATACCACAAAGCGTTCTTGATGCCACCAAGTAATCTTCATACCACAAAGCGTTCTTGATGCCACCAAGTAATCTTCATACCACAAAGCGTTCTTGATACCACCAAGTAATCTTGATACCACCACCCAACACTAACCTTCTTTATAAACCACAATTTAAGCCATTTACCAAAACGTCAGACCACAACTGCAGTCTTTCTGCACTCAATTTCCATCCATCTGCCAGCTTAATCTGTGTCTAGTATGCCACTACACTCCAGCATTACACTCTTACCCTCCACTACACTCCAGCATTACACTCTTACCCTCCACTACACTCCAGCATTACACTCTTACCCTCCACTACACTCCAGCATTACACTCTCACCCTCCACTACACTCCAGCATTACACTCTTACCCTCCACTACACTCCAGCATTACACTCTCACCCTCCACTACACTCCAGCATTACACTCTTACCCTCCACTACACTCCAGCATTACATTCTCACCCTCCACTACACTCCAGCATTACACTCTTACCCTCCACTACACTCCAGCATTACACTCTTACCCTCCACTATACTCCAGCATTACACTCTTACCTTCCACTACACTCCAGCATTACACTCTTACCCTCCACTACACTCCAGCATTACACTCTTACCCTCCACTACACTCCAGCATTACACTCTTACCCTCCACTACACTCCAGCATTACACTCTCACCCTCCACTACACTCCAGCATTACACTCTTACCCTACACTATACTCCAGCATTACACTCTTACCTTCCACTACACTCCAGCATTACACTCTTACCTTCCACTACACTCCAGCATTACACTCTTACCCTCCACTACACTCCAGCATTACACTCTTACCCTCCACTATACTCCAGCATTACACTCTTACCTTCCACTACACTCCAGCATTACACTCTTACCCTCCACTACACTCCAGCATTACACTCTTACCTTCCATTACACTCCAGCATTACACTCTTACCCTACACTATACTCCAGCATTACACTCTTACCTTCCACTACACTCCAGCATTACACTCTTACCCTCCACTACACTCCAGCATTACACTCTCACCCTCCACTACACTCCAGCATTACACTCTTACCCTACACTATACTCCAGCATTACACTCTTACCTTCCACTACACTCCAGCATTACACTCTTACCTTCCACTACACTCCAGCATTACACTCTTACCTTCCACTACACTCCAGCATTACACTCTTACCCTACACTATACTCCAGCATTACACTCTTACCCTCCACTACACTCCAGCATTACACTCTTACCCTACACTATACTCCAGCATTACACTCTTACCTTCCACTACACTCCAGCATTACACTCTTACCTTCCACTACACTCCAGCATTACACTCTTACCTTCCACTACACTCCAGCATTACACTCTTACCCTACACTATACTCCAGCATTACACTCTTACCTTCCACTACACTCCAGCATTACACTCTTACCCTCCACTACACTCCAGCATTACACTCTTACCCTACACTATACTCCAGCATTACACTCTTACCCTCCACTACACTCCACCATTACACTCTTACCCTCCACTACACTCCAGCATTACACTCTCACCCTCCACTATACTCCAGCATTACACTCTTACCCTCCACTACACTCCAGCATTACACTCTTACCTTCCACTACACTCCAGCATTACACTCTTACCCTCCACTACACTCCAGCATTACACTCTTACCTTCCACTACACTCCAGCATTACACTCTTACCTTCCACTACACTCCAGCATTACACTCTTACCTTCCACTACACTCCAGCATTACACTCTTACCTTCCACTACACTCCAGCATTACACTCTTACCCTCCACTACACTCCAGCATTACACTCTTACCCTCCACTACACTCCAGCATTACACTCTTACCCTCCACTACACTCCAGCATTACACTCTCACCCTCCACTACACTCCAGCATTACACTCTTACCCTACACTATACTCCAGCATTACACTCTTACCTTCCACTACACTCCAGCATTACACTCTTACCCTCCACTACACTCCAGCATTACACTCTTACCCTCCACTACACTCCAGCATTACACTCTTACCCTCCACTATACTCCAGCATTACACTCTTACCTTCCACTACACTCCAGCATTACACTCTTACCCTCCACTACACTCCAGCATTACACTCTTACCTTCCATTACACTCCAGCATTACACTCTTACCCTACACTATACTCCAGCATTACACTCTTACCTTCCACTACACTCCAGCATTACACTCTTACCCTCCACTACACTCCAGCATTACACTCTCACCCTCCACTACACTCCAGCATTACACTCTTACCCTACACTATACTCCAGCATTACACTCTTACCTTCCACTACACTCCAGCATTACACTCTTACCTTCCACTACACTCCAGCATTACACTCTTACCTTCCACTACACTCCAGCATTACACTCTTACCCTACACTATACTCCAGCATTACACTCTTACCCTCCACTACACTCCAGCATTACACTCTTACCCTACACTATACTCCAGCATTACACTCTTACCTTCCACTACACTCCAGCATTACACTCTTACCTTCCACTACACTCCAGCATTACACTCTTACCTTCCACTACACTCCAGCATTACACTCTTACCCTACACTATACTCCAGCATTACACTCTTACCTTCCACTACACTCCAGCATTACACTCTTACCCTCCACTACACTCCAGCATTACACTCTTACCCTACACTATACTCCAGCATTACACTCTTACCCTCCACTACACTCCACCATTACACTCTTACCCTCCACTACACTCCAGCATTACACTCTCACCCTCCACTATACTCCAGCATTACACTCTTACCCTCCACTACACTCCAGCATTACACTCTTACCTTCCACTACACTCCAGCATTACACTCTTACCCTCCACTACACTCCAGCATTACACTCTTACCTTCCACTACACTCCAGCATTACACTCTTACCTTCCACTACACTCCAGCATTACACTCTTACCTTCCACTACACTCCAGCATTACACTCTTACCTTCCACTACACTCCAGCATTACACTCTTACCTTCCACTACACTCCAGCATTACACTCTTACCTTCCACTACACTCCAGCATTACACTCTTACCCTCCACTACACTCCAGCATTACACTCTTACCCTCCACTACACTCCAGCATTACACTCTTACCCTACACTATACTCCAGCATTACACTCTTACCCTCCACTATACTCCAGCATTACACTCTTACCCTCCACTACACTCCAGCATTACACTCTTACCCTCCACTACACTCCAGCATTACACTCTTACCCTCCACTACACTCCAGCATTACACTCTTACCCTCCACTACACTCCAGCATTACACTCTTACCCTCCACTACACTCCAGCATTACACTCTTACCCTCCACTACACTCCAGAATTACACTCTTACCCTCCACTACACTCCAGCATTACACTCTTACCCTCCACTACACTCCAGCATTACACTCTTACCTTCCACTACACTCCAGCATTACACTCTCACCCTCCACTACACTCCAGCATTACACTCTTACCCTCCACTACACTCCAGCATTACACTCTCACCCTCCACTACACTCCAGCATTACACTCTTACCCTCCACTATACTCCAGCATTACACTCTTACCCTCCACTACACTCCAGCATTACACTCTTACCCTTCACTACACTCCAGCATTACACTCTTACCCTCCACTACACTCCAGCATTACACTCTCACCCTCCACTATACTCCAGCATTACACTCTTACCCTCCACTACACTCCAGCATTACGCTCTTACTCTCCACTACACTCCAGCATAACACTCTCACCCTCCACTACACTCCAGCATTACATTCTCACCCTCCACTACACTCCAGCATAACATTCTCACTTTCCACTACACTCCAGCATGACATTCTCACCCTACACTACACTCCAGCATAACACTCTCACCCTCCACTACACTCCAGCATTACATTCTCACCCTCCACTACACTCCAGCATTACACTCTCACTCCAACATTACACACACACACACACATGACGTTATCTACATGTACTTCTACCATATTTTGTATACACACACATACACACGACCTTGTCGACATGTACGTCTACCTTCCTGTGTACACACACACGACGTTGTCTACATGTACGTCTACTTTCCTGTGTACATACACATGAGGCTGTCTACATGTATGTTCTTCTGCACACATACACACGAGGCTGCCGATATGTACGTCTACCTTTCTGTGTACACACAGACGAGGCTGTCTACATGTACGTCTACCTTCTTGTATGCACACACGTGGCTGTCTACACGTACATCTATCTACTGGTATATATACACACACATATACACATGAGGCTGTCTGCATGTACGTCTACCATTCTACACACACACACACACACACACACACACACACACACACACACACACACACACACACACACACACACACACACACACGAGTAAGATATCAAAGCGGCTGGATAAAAGATAGTTAATAGAAAATCTACATGGATTGAGAGATGAAAAATGCGGCCTTACAAATATACAGGAGATCCATAAAAGTCGCAGAGATGAACCAAGAAAGACATGACTGGGTGGACTGCATTTTCTTGTACTGCAAGAGAGAATGTGACACAGCTACCACTCCTGAGAATCAAAAAAATCTGAAGAAATTTCAAAATGAGAGAAGACGAAAAGTAAGAGTATGGGAGAGAGTAACAAGTGGGGTCCCGCAAGGATCAGTACTAGAACTGCTACTATTCTTAATAAATATGGTAGGAACCTACCATAGGGATTAGAGTCATGTGTTCCAGACTATGGAGCAGAACTCTCCTCCAATCTGAGGGACTGACCATCTCAACACTACGTCTTCCAGAGTGATGGACTCATTACATCGTCTTTACATCTCTACTGCCTCTGTACTCGACTGAAGAAGCTTACTGCGTAGGCGAAACGTTTCGGAATCAAGATACCTAACTGTTGCACATGTGTCTTATTTATCAACCTGTCGGTATTGTATACCATTATTATATTCACCTTCATATCACTGTTTGTAGATGATGCCAAACTAATGAAAAATAAATAAGAAGAGGAGAAGAGAGTGATAAACGTGAGAAGCACCTTACAGATTACAGATGCGGTGCGTAAGTGCACTGCTGCGTAGGTAGGTAGGTGGGCTGGTGCGTAGGTAAGTGGGTAGGTTGGTGTGTAGGGAGGAAGGGAGGGGGCGTGGCCGGCATGAATGTGGGTCACACTGAGAATAGTGAAAGAAGTGGTGCAGACGATGAGGGGGGGGGGGAAGGAGGGTGTCGGGGGAGGCTGGTGAGGGGGAGAGAGGCGGCTTGTGAGGGGCAGGAATAGGGAGGGGAAGGGGTATCCTTGGAGGGACGGGGAAGGGGTATGCTGGGAGGGGCGGGGAAGGGAGAGGGCGGAAGGAGACGGACACTTCTAAAGGAGGATGGAATGCAGGGGAGATTTTTTTGCATACACAACCAGATACAGAGCAGTGTGTTGCTACACTATATGATAGTTACACAGTGGGAACACCAGCAGTGTGTTGCTACACTGTTCAATATATTTACCCAGTGACAACAAAAGGTAGATATCACACAGGGCAGGTCTCATTAAGTAATTAAACGGAGAGCCTAAGCTGGAAGATTTTCGTAGTCGACACAGCGAGTCTCCAAGCTGATATGAACCGTCTTCCAGTGGGCCACTGACTGACAATACTATGGTGTTTAATGAGGAAAAAATTCAGTGTACAAGTAGAACTCAAATCACTTAGCAAAACGTAAATCTAATGTGAGAGACCTGGGAGTGATAATGTCACTTCTCATTATCGTAACTGCATGACGAATGATATGTTGGATAACGAGTATCTTCAAAACAAGTGATGCCAAGCCAATGATAACACTACACTGGTATACTGATATATTTTAACAGCTGTTATCTGCCTCCTGTAAACTGGCTATTGCTGTTACCTGCCTCCTGTGACCTGGTTGTTGCTATTACTTGCCTCTTGTGACTTGGTTGACGCTGTTACCTGCCTCTTGTGACTTGGTTGTTGCTACTACCTGCCTCTTGTGACCTGGTTGCTGCTGTTACCTGCCTCTTGTGACCTGGTTGTTGCTATTACCTGCCTCTTGCGACCTGGTTGCTGCTGTTACCTGCCTCTTGTGACTTGGTTGTTGCTATTACCTGCCTCTTGTGACCTGGTTGCTGCTGTTACCTGCCTCTTGTGACCTGGTTGTTGCTATTACCTGCCTCTTGCGACCTGGTTGCTGCTGTTACCTGCCTCTTGTGACTTGGTTGTTGCTATTACCTGCCTCTTGTGACCTGGTTGCTGCTGTTACCTGCCTCTTGTGACTTGGTTGTTGCTATTACCTGCCTCTTGTGACCTGGTTGCTGCTGTTACCTGCCTCTTGTGACTTGGTTGTTGCTATTACCTGCCTCTTGTGACCTGGTTACTGCTGTTACCTGCCTCTTGTGACCTGGTTGTTGCTATTACCTGCCTCTTGTGACCTGGTTGTTGCTATTACCTGCCTCTTGTGACCTGGTTGTTGCTATTACCTGCCTCTTGTGACCTGGTTGCTGCTGTTACCTGCCTCTTGTGACCTGGTTGTTGCTATTACCTGCCTCTTGTGACCTGGTTGCTGCTGTTACCTGCCTCTTGTGACCTGGTTGTTGCTGTTACCTGTCTCTTGTGACCTGGTTGCTGCTGTTAACTGACTCCTGTGACCTGGTTGTTGCTGTTACCTGTCTCTTGTGACCTGGTTGCTGCTGTTAACTGACTCCTGTGACCTGGTTGTTGCTGTTACCTGTCTCTTGTGACCTGGTTGCTACTGTTAACTGACTCCTGTGACTTGGTTGTTGCTATTACCTGCCTCTTGTGACCTGGTTACTGCTGTTACCTGCCTCTTGTGACCTGGTTGTTGCTATTACCTGCCTCTTGTGACCTGGTTGTTGCTATTACCTGCCTCTTGTGACCTGGTTGTTGCTATTACCTGCCTCTTGTGACCTGGTTGCTGCTGTTACCTGCCTCTTGTGACCTGGTTGTTGCTATTACCTGCCTCTTGTGACCTGGTTGCTGCTGTTACCTGCCTCTTGTGACCTGGTTGTTGCTGTTACCTGTCTCTTGTGACCTGGTTGCTGCTGTTAACTGACTCCTGTGACCTGGTTGTTGCTGTTACCTGTCTCTTGTGACCTGGTTGCTGCTGTTAACTGACTCCTGTGACCTGGTTGTTGCTGTTACCTGTCTCTTGTGACCTGGTTGCTACTGTTAACTGACTCCTGTGACCTGGTTGCTGCTGTTACCTGCCTCTTGTGACCTGGTTGTTGCTATTACCTGCCTCTTGTGACCTGGTTGCTGCTGTTACCTGCCTCTTGTGACCTGGTTGCTACTGTTAACTGACTCCTGTGACCTGGTTGCTGCTGTTACCTGCCTCCTGTCACTCATAACTTGACGGGGAATTATGATGAAACACAAGACAAGTGAGAATCAAAATGAGACATCAGACAAGAATAACAATGAGACACAAGACAAGTGAGAATAACAATGAGACACTTGAGAAATATCAGAGTAAATGCACTCAAGGTTGTTCAAAATTTTAATATTTTCTTATCCAGCTTCAATGTTTTCTCAGAATGTTTGATGGAGGGATGGATGGATGGAGGGAGGGAGGGAGGGAGGGAGGGAGGGTAGGCGGGAGGGTGGGAGGGAAGGAGGGAGGGAGTGAGGGAGGGAGGCAGGGAGGGAGGGAGGCAGGGAGGGAGGGAGGAATGATGGAGGGAATGAAGGAGACAGGGAGGGAAGGAGAGAGGGAGGGAGGAAAGGATAAAAAGAGGAATGGACGAAAGAGGAAAAGCTGGAGAGTGTGAGGGAAGAGGGACGGCACCTGTCCATCACTTGTCTAACACCTCCGTCACCTGTCCATCACTTGTCTAACACCTCCGTCACCTGTCCCTCACTTGTCTAACACCTCCGTCACCTGTCCATCACTTGTATAACACCTCCGTCACCTGTCCATCACTTGTCTAACACCTCCGTCACCTGTCCATCACTTGTCTAACACCTCCGTCACCTGTCCATCACTTGTCTAACACCTCCGTCACCTGTCCATCACTTGTCTAACACCTCCGTCACCTGTCCATCACTTGTCTAACACCTCCGTCACCTGTCCATCACTTGTCTAACACCTCCGTCACCTGTCCATCACTTGTCTAACACCTCCGTCACCTGTCCATCACTTGTCTAACACCTCCGTCACCTGTCCATCACTTGTCTAACACCTCCGTCACCTGTCCATCACTTGTCTAACACCTCCGTCACCTGTCCATCACTTGTCTAACACCTCCGTCACCTGTCCCTCACTTGTCTAACACCTCCATCACCTGTCACCTGTCCCTGTCCATCACTTGTATAACACCTCCGTCACCTGTCCATCACTTGTCTAACACCTCCGTCACCTGTCCATCACTTGTCTAACACCTCCGTCACCTGTCCCTCACTTGTCTAACACCTCCATCACCTGTCCCTCACTTGTCTAACACCTCCGTCACCTGTCCATCACTTGTATAACACCTCCGTCACCTGTCCATCACTTGTCTAACACCTCCGTCACCTGTCCATCACTTGTCTAACACCTCCGTCACCTGTCCATCACTTGTCTAACACCTCCGTCACCTGTCCCTCACTTGTCTAACACCTCCATCACCTGTCCCTCACTTGTCTAACACCTCCGTCACCTGTCCATCACTTGTATAACACCTCCGTCACCTGTCCATCACTTGTCTAACACCTCCGTCACCTGTCCATCACTTGTCTAACACCTCCGTCACCTGTCCATCACTTGTCTAACACCTCCGTCACCTGTCCATCACTTGTCTAACACCTCCGTCACCTGTCCATCACTTGTCTAACACCTCCGTCACCTGTCCATCACTTGTATAACACCTCCGTCACCTGTCCATCACTTGTCTAACACCTCCGTCACCTGTCCATCACTTGTCTAACACCTCCGTCACCTGTCCATCACTTGTCTAACACCTCCATCACCTGTCCATCACTTGTCTAACACCTCCGTCACCTGTCCATCACTTGTATAACACCTCCGTCACCTGTCCATCACTTGTCTAACACCTCCGTCACCTGTCCATCACTTGTCTAACACCTCCGTCACCTGTCCATCACTTGTCTAACACCTCCGTCACCTGTCCATCACTTGTCTAACACCTCCGTCACCTGTCCATCACTTGTCTAACACCTCCGTCACCTGTCCATCACTTGTCTAACACCTCCGTCACCTGTCCATCACTTGTCTAACACCTCCGTCACCTGTCCCTCACTTGTCTAACACCTCCGTCACCTGTCCATCACTTGTCTAACACCTCCGTCACCTGTCCATCACTTGTATAACACCTCCATCACCTGTCCCTCACTTGTCTAACACCTCCGTCACCTGTCCCTCACTTGTCTAACACCTCCGTCACCTGTCCATCACTTGTATAACACCTGTCTAACACCTCCATCACTTGTACAACACCTAACATCTCCATCACCTGATCACCTGTGTGACAGCTGTCCATCAACGCAGGTGTTTGCACTCATATCATCTGTGTTTGTCTGGTGTTTTTTGCACGCATGACGTTCACAAATAACCTAACATTAGTGTCATGTAAAAATAGTGTTTATGTCATGCTGTTACCAGCAGTCATGTGTGTGTGTGTGTGTGTGTGTGTGTGTGTGTGTGTGTGTGTGTGTGTGTGTGTGTGTGTGTGTGTGTGTGTGTGTGTGTGTGTGTGAGTGTGTGTGTGTGTGTGTGTGTGTGAGTGTGTGTGTGTGTGTGTGTGTGTGTGTGTGTGTGTGTGTGTGTGTGTGTGTGTGTGTGTGTGTGTGTGTGTGTGTGTGTGTGTGTGTGTGTGTGTGTGTGTGTGTGTGTGTGTGTGTGTGTGTGTGTGTGTGTGTGCGCGTGTGTGTGTGTGAGTGTGTGTGTGTGAGTGTGTGTGTGTGTGTGTGTGTGTGTGTGTGCGCGTGTGTGTGTGTGAGTGTGTTTGTGTGAGTGTGTGTGTGTGTGTGTGTGTGTGTGTGTGTGTGTGTGTGTGTGTGAGTGTGTGTGTGTGAGTGTGTGTGTGTGTGTGTGTGTGTGTGTGTGTGTGTGTGTGTGTGTGTGTGTGTGTGTGTGTGTGTGTGTGAGTGTGTGTGTGTGTGTGTGTGTGTGTGTGTGTGTGTGTGTGTGTGTGTGTGTGTGTGTGTGTGTGTGTGTGTGTGTGTGTGTGTGTGTGTGTGTGTGTGTGTGTGCGCGTGTGTGTGTGTGAGTGTGTGTGTGTGAGTGTGTGTGTGTGTGTGTGTGTGTGTGTGTGTGTGTGCGAGGGTGTGTGTGTGAGTGTGTTTGTGTGAGTGTGTGTGTGTGTGTGTGTGTGTGTGTGTGTGTGTGTGTGTGTGTGTGTGTGTGTGCGCGTGTGTGTGTGTGTGTGTGTGTGTGTGTGTGTGTGTGTGTGTGTGTGTGTGTGTGTGTGTGTGTGTGTGTGTGTGTGTGTGTGTGTACTCACCTAGTTGTACTCACCTAGTTGAGGTTGCAGGGGTCGAGTCCAAGCTCCTGGCCCCGCCTCTTCACTGGTCGCTACTACGTCACTCTCCCTGAACCATGAGCTTTATCGTACCTCTGCTTAAAGCTATGTATGGATCCTGCCTCCACTACATCGCTTCCCAAACTATTCCACTTCCTGACTACTCTGTGGCTGAAGAAATACTTCCTAACATCCCTGTGATTCATCTGTGTCTTCAGCTTCCAACTGTGTCCCCTTGTTACTGTGTCCAATCTCTGGAACATCCTGTCTTTGTCCACCTTGTCAATTCCTCTCAGTATTTTGTATGTCGTTATCATGTCCCCCCTATCTCTCCTGTCCTCCAGTGTCGTCAGGTTGATTTCCCTTATCCTCTCCTCGTAGGACATACCTCTTAGCTCTGGGACTAGTCTTGTTGCAAACCTTTGCACTTTCTCTAGTTTCTTTACGTGCTTGGCTAGGTGTGGGTTCCAAACTGGTGCCGCATACTCCAATATGGGCCTAACGTACACGGTGTACAGGGTCCTGAATGATTCCTTATTAAGATGTCGGAATGCTGTTCTGAGGTTTGCTAGGCGCCCATATGCTGCAGCAGTTATTTGGTTGATGTGCGCTTCAGGAGATGTGCCTGGTGTTATACTCACCCCAAGATCTTTTTCCTTGAGTGAGGTTTGTAGTCTCTGGCCCCCTAGACTGTACTCCGTCTGCGGTCTTCTTTGCCCTTCCCCAATCTTCATGACTTTGCACTTGGTGGGATTGAACTCCAGGAGCCAATTGCTGGACCAGGTCTGCAGCCTGTCCAGATCCCTTTGTAGTTCTGCCTGGTCTTCGATCGAGTGAATTCTTCTCATCAACTTCACGTCATCTGCAAACAGGGACACCTCAGAGTCTATTCCTTCCGTCATGTCGTTCACAAATACCAGAAACAGCACTGGTCCTAGGACTGACCCCTGTGGGACCCCGCTGGTCACAGGTGCCCACTCTGACACCTCGCCACGTACCATGACTAGCTGCTGTCTTCCTGACAAGTATTCCCTGATCCATTGTAGTGCCTTCCCTGTTATCCCTGCTTGGTCCTCCAGTTTTTGCACCAATCTCTTGTGTGGAACTGTGTCAAACGCCTTCTTGCAGTCCAAGAAAATGCAATCCACCCACCCCTCTCTCTCTTGTCTTACTGCTGTCACCATGTCATAGAACTCCAGTAGGTTTGTGACACAGGATTTCCCATCCCTGAAACCATGTTGGCTGCTGTTGATGAGATCGTTCCTTTCTAGGTGTTCCACCACTCTTCTCCTGATAATCTTCTCCATGATTTTGCATACTATACATGTCAGTGACACTGGTCTGTAGTTTAATGCTTCATGTCTGTCTCCTTTTTTAAAGATTGGGACTACATTTGCTGTCTTCCATGCCTCAGGCAATCTCCCTGTTTCGATAGATGTATTGAATATTGTTGTTAGGGGTACACATAGCGCCTCTGCTCCCTCTCTCAATACCCATGGGGAGATGTTATCTGGCCCCATTGCTTTTGAGGTATCTAGCTCACTCAGAAGCCTCTTCACTTCTTCCTCGGTTGTGTGCACTGTGTCCAGCACATGGTGGTGTGCCCCACCTCTCCGTCTTTCTGGAGCCCCTTCTGTCTCCTCTGTGAACACTTCTTTGAATCTCGTGTTGAGTTCCTCACATACTTCACGGTCATTTCTTGTTGTCTCTCCTCCTTCCTTCCTTAGCCTGATTACCTGGTCCTTGACTGTTGTTTTCCTCCTGATGTGGCTGTACAACAGTTTCGAGTCAGATTTGGCTTTCGCTGTTATGTCATTTTCATATTGTCTTTGGGCCTCCCTTCTTATCTGTGCATATTCGTTTCTGGCTCTACGACTGGTCTCCTTATTCTCCTGGGTCCTTTGCCTTCTATATTTCTTCCATTCCCAGCACACTTGGTTTTTGCCTCCCTGCACCTTTGGGTAAACCATGAGCTCATCCTGGCATTTTCATTATTCCTGTTACCCTTGGGTACAAACCTCTCCTCAGCCTCCTTGCATTTTGTTGCTACATATTCCATCATCTCATTAACTGGCTTCCCTGCCAGTTCTCTGTCCCACTGAACCCCGTTCAGGTAGTTCCTCATTCCTGTGTAGTCCCCTTTCTTGTGTGTGTGTGTGTGTGTGTGTGTGTGTGTGTGTGTGTGTGTGTGTGTGTGTGTGTGTGTGTGTGTGTGTGTGTGTGTGTGTGTGCGTGCGTGTGTGTGTGCGTGTGTGTGCGTGTGTGTGTGTGTGTGTGTGTGTGTGTGTGTGTGTGTGTGTGTGTGTGTGTGTGTGTGTGTGTGTGTGTGTGTGTGTAAGGAACACTGAAACAGATTTTATCACATACAACCACTAACAAAAATATTTTTATGCTACCCAAGTAATTGCTTTTATAACCTTTTATTCATGTGCGAATTATTTAGTTTATGTGCGCGTCAGGAAATGTGTTCGGTAAGATGCTCACCCCAAGACCCTTTTCCTTGAGTGAGTTTTGTAGTCTTTGTCCTTCCCCAGCTTCAAGACCTTGCACTTACTGGGGTTAAATTCCAGGAGCCATTTGTCGGACCAGGCTTGAAGCCTATCCAGATCCCTTCGTAATCCACACACACACAGAGGAGCTGTGACTTGACCCCTGCAACCATAATTAGGTGAGTACACACACACTCCAGGTATATCCTCTTCATGTATACACACAATGACGCCATTATAATCCTCAGAGGTGATGTCATCATAACGTCAAGAGAGAGAGTTGGTGAGACGCTATTGGTGAGTCGAGGCCATGACGTCACCCTCACGTCCACCAGACCCACCAATGAGAGCGCACCGTGATGATGTCATAAAGTGAGCGTGCGGACGTGACGTCACTGAGCTCCCGGGAGCTGACGTCATGGAGACACAACATCGATGACGACACGGAGGGAGTGGAAGATGACGTCATGACAGTGTGTGGTGGCGAAGACTTGATTCTCCGTCACCATACTGACCTCTATTATCAGGATAAGCAGCAAGACCCAGGATAAGTAAGCATCAAGACCCAGGATAAGTAAGCACCAAAACTCTGGATAAACATCAAGACCCTGGATAAGCATCAAGACCCTGGATAAGCATCAAGACCCAGGATAAGCAGCAACAGTAGTCCAAAAGTTATACTATACCAGTGTTGATCAAGACGGTTACTGCTGGAGAGCATTGTGACGTGACGCTGCTGAGCTGCCTCCTACCACCCTACTCACCATTACTACCACTACTGATACCACTACAACTACTGATACCACTACTAATACCATAATCACTACCACTACTATTACTACTACTATCAATACTACTGCTACTACTACTACTATTACAACAACCACTAGTACTTCTATTACTACTACTACCACCACCATCACTACGACTACTACTACACCTACTTGCACCTCTACTATTACTACTACAATTATTACTGCTATTACTACTACTATCACTATTACTATTACTACTACTACTATTACTACTACTATTATTACTGCTACTATTACTAATACTATCATTACTACTACTACTACCATTACTACTACTACTATCATGACTACTATTACTACTACTACTATTACTACTACTATCTTATGTGACAGTTTACCACCTGACTCCTGCCACTTATATCTTAGTTATCTCTGTATTAGGACTGAAGAAGTCACTCTGGGCGAAACGTTTCCTTTAATAAATGTCCTGAACTGGACATAAATCTTTTTCCACATCTTGCCGGTATCACCATAACAGTTACTAGAAGATATAAGATAAACAAGACCCCAGGATAAGCAGCAAGACACCAGGATAAGCAGCAAGTCCCCAGGATAAGCAGCAAGACCCCAGGATAAGCAGCAAGACACCAGGATAAGCAGCAAGTCCCCAGGATAAGCAGCAAGACCCCAGGATAAGCAGCAAGACCCCAGGATAAGCAGCAAGACACCAGGATAAGCAGCAAGTCCCCAGGATAAGCAGCAAGACCCCAGGATAAGCAGCAAGACACCAGGATAAGCAGCAAGTCCCCAGGATAAGCAGCAAGACCCCAGGATAAGCAGCAAGACCCCAGGATAAGCAGCAAGACCCCAGGATAAGCAGCAAGACCCCAGGATAAGCAGCAAGTCCCCAGGATAAGCAGCAAGACCCCAGGATAAGCAGCAAGTCCCCAGGATAAGCAGCAAGACCCCAGGATAAGCAGCAAGTCCCCAGGATAAGCAACAAGTCCCCAGGATAAGCAGCAAGACCCCAGGATAAGCAGCAAGTCCCCAGGATAAGCAACAAGTCCCCAGGATAAGCAGCAAGACCCCAGGATAAGCAGCAAGTCCCCAGGATAAGCAGCAAGTCCCCAGGATAAGCAGCAAGACCCCAGGATAAGCAGCAAGTCCCCAGGATAAGCAACAAGTCCCCAGGATAAGCAGCAAGACCCCAGGATAAGCAGCAAGTCCCCAGGATAAGCAGCAAGACCCCAGGATAAGCAGCAAGACCCCAGGATAAGCAGCAAGTCCCCAGGATAAGCAGCAAGTCCCCAGGATAAGCAACAAGTCCCCAGGATAAGCAGCAAGACCCCAGGATAAGCAGCAAGTCCCCAGGATAAGCAACAAGTCCCCAGGATAAGCAGCAAGACCCCAGGATAAGCAGCAAGACCCCAGGATAAGCAACAAGTCCCCAGGATAAGCAGCAAGACCCCAGGATAAGCAGCAAGTCCCCAGGATAAGCAACAAGTCCCCAGGATAAGCAGCAAGACCCCAGGATAAGCAGCAAGTCCCCAGGATAAGCAGCAAGACCCCAGGATAAGCAGCAAGACCCCAGGATAAGCAACATGTCCCCAGGATAAGCAGCAAGACCCCAGGATAAGCAGCAAGTCCCCAGGATAAGCAACAAGTCCCCAGGATAAGCAGCAAGACCCCAGGATAAGCAGCATGTCCCCAGGATAAGCAGCATGTCCCCAGGATAAGCAGCAAGACCCCAGGATAAGCAGCAAGACCCCAGGATAAGCAGATTAGAGAGAGGGTAAAACAGGAAGGGAGAAACTGAATTACTCAGAACCCAACCTCAAACTCTCAGGAGAGAGAGAAGGAGGGAGGGAAGGAGGGAGAAGGAAAGGAAGAAGACAGGAGGGGAATAAAGGGATACACAGGGATAACAGAGGGTGAGAGGGAGGGGAGGGATAGAAGAGAATAATAACTATCCTCCACACAGTATAGGATAGAGTGGTTCAGGGCTAGGAGTGTTGCAGGCTCGTTTGAGAGAGAGAGAGAGAGAGAGAGAGAGAGAGAGAGAGAGAGAGAGAGAGAGAGAGAGTAGTAGTAGTAGTAGTAAGGATGAATGGGAGGATGTTGGCACCTGGAGAAGAAGTTGATATCCTTGGGGTGAAATTTGACTCCAAACTAACCATGAAGAACCACGTTGTAAATCTTGCAAACAAGGCAGCCAGGAAGCTTACAGCACTTCGCCGTATCTCGCATCTACTTGACAGTAGGGGTTGCAAGATCCTGTACGAAGCACAAGTACGCTCACACCTTGAGTATGCTCCACTTTCTTGGTTTGCCTGCCCCCCCTCTCATCTGCGACTGCTTGACAGAGTAGAGAACAGAGCAAGACGTCTCATCTCTCGCCTGGACCCATCCTGGATAGATCTGTCATTTCAGCAGAGCCTTCAACATAGGAGGGATGTGGGTGGCCTTACTGTTATGTACAATGCCAATATTGTCAAAATACCACACTTGGATCCACTTCGAGGACAGCGTGAAACAAGCTTTTATGCCACAAGACGGGCAGAAAGCAGCAACTTCACTCTGGCTGTACCCTTCTCCAGAACATCACTCCATCTGAGATCATACATACCCAGGATGACTCGAGTATGGAACACATTCGTACAGGATAATGATGTCAACGAGATAAAGTCAGTTGATCAAATGAAAATGCTGGCCCACAGATGGCTCCAACTTTATCCTGTTCCCTACTTGTATGTCTCGTAACAATAAAAATGCTTTCAAATGAGAGAGAGAGAGAGAGAGAGAGAGAGAGAGAGAGGAGAAGTAGGGATAATGAAAATGAAGGAAAACAAAACGAAACAAAAATAAGGAATGAACGAAGGAAGAGCTTCACACTCTGTAATGAATGAAGATTTTCAGTATTTGGAATGAAGACAGAAAATAAACAGATGCTGTGAAGAAGAAGAAGAAAAAGAAGAGGAAGAGGAGGAGGAGGAGGAAGAGGAGGAGGAGGAGGAGGAAGAGAGCAGAAGGAAGACAGGGAAGCACAGCTCAACGCTTCATAAAAAGTCAAGCGATAGTTATTATGACCAGCTACGGCAGGAGGAGGAGGAGGAGGAAGAAGAAGAAGAGGGAGGAGGAGGAGGAGGAGGAGGAAGAGGAGAAGGAAGAGGGAGGAGGGAGAACTATTATATTTTGAAGCTTAGGGGTGGGCAGGATCTCCTTTCTTAAGAACCAAGGTCATCTTCTTTACATCTCTCCTTCCCTTCCTCCTCCTTCTTTCTCCCTTCCTTCATCCTCCCCTCCTTCACTCTCCCTTCCTTCACCCTCCCCTCCTTCACCCTCCCTTCCTTCACCCTCCCCTCCTTCACCCTCTCCACTCCTTCACCCCCTCCACTCCTTCACCCTCTCCACTCCGTCCCCCTCTCCACTCCGTCACCCTCTCCACTCCTTCACCCTCTCCACTCCTTCACCCTCTCCACTCCTTCACCCTCTCCACTCTTTCACCCTCTCCACTCCTTCACCCTCTCCACTCCTTCACCCTCTCCACTCCTTCACCCTCTCCACTCTTTCACCCTCTCCACTCCTTCACCCTCTCCACTCCTTCACCCTCTCCACTCCTTCACCTGTTCACCTGAGGACCGAGTTCATAGAGGCACGGGATACCATCCTACACCTGCAGCAATGTTACATGGAACACCTGTAATACGTGGTGTATCTAACACCCGATGGCCTGGTGGCTAAAGCTCCCGCTTCACACACGGAAGGCCCGGGTTCGATTCCCGGCGGGGTAGAAACATTTCGACGTGTTTCCTTTCTCCTGTTGTCATGTTCACCTAGCAGCAAATAGGTACCTGGGTGTTAGTTGACTGGTGTGGGTGGCATCCTGGGGGACAAGATTGAGGACCCCAGTGGAAATAAGTTAGACAGTCCTCGATGACGCACTCACTGTCTTGGGTAATCCTGGGTGGCTAACCTTCCGGGGTTAAAAATACGAAGAAAATCTTATCTAAGCACATATTAGATACACTATATGTTGCAGGTGTTAGATATCAAAGGATGAAAAGTGGAAACTCCTGAGTGTTGACACAGTGCTCACTCACTGTGCCCACGGAGCCCCCGCTTTTCACCAGGTTCGTCTTACACTTGTAATAATGTTGGAAGAATTACCCACAACATGTTAGGTACAAGGACACAAGTGCAGCTACATAAAACATCTCATGAGCTACACTTGCGTCTTTTACTTAAGAGGAACGTAAGTTCTCCCGTCTTCTAATATGTTCATTTTCCACTATAATCTACCTTGTCCATAATTACAATCGCATTTGTTTTTACTCAGACCTCCGTAACACAAGTGTCATCAAAGATTTGTTGAGTTATACATGAATTAAAGAAAAATCCTGGACTTCATCTTACGAAACAGACAAAGTAAATGTGACAGTAATTATGGACAATGTAGACTAAAGTGGAAAAATGAACATGTTAATAAAAGACGGGGGAACTTACGTGCCTCTTAATATATCTTACACTTCCTGCCATCTCTCTCTCTCTCTCTCTCTCTCTCTCTCTCTCTCTCTCTCTCTCTCTCTCTCTCCAGTGAGTTGCTAGTGTCTTGATTAAAGCCTCGGCTCTTTAGTACCTTTCAAGAGTACACTATTACATATCTCACTCGTCCTCTCTCCAGTGAGTACTTTCCCAGTTCTCTGGGATGTTTCCAGTACATTTAATGTTGTATTTGCTCTATGCCGGCAATAAATGGTCTCTCATTTTTCTTCCCACTTCAGTATCTCTCTCCTGCCTTGAAGGACGCCATCAACGGTACGTGAGAGGGCACAAGTAATTTGAATAGCGTCACCAGTGGCATTATATCTCTTGTTTTGAAAGTTTTCATTATCCACTGTCATTTTTCTAGTTTTTGCAACATATGTTTTGTGGTGTTGTTTACGGACAGGTCAGCTGTCATTATTATACCCAGATTGTGTACATGTTCTAGTCTTGTTATGGAGTGACCTTCCTGCACTTTACACACTGCTTCTTATGAGTTCTTAACATAAGAAAATAAGAAAGCAGGAACACTACAGCAGGCCTACTGGCCCATGCTAGGCAGGTCCAACTCACACCACTCATGTATTCGTCTAACCTATTTTTAAAGCTACACGACGGTTTAATTTCTTTCCATATCGGAGCAACTGGAATTTGTCCCAAATGTTGTTTTCCATCTATCCGCCTAGTCACCGACCAGGCCTCCTGGTTGCTAGCCTGATCGATCAAGCTATTGGTACCCCCCGCAAAGCAGTCCGACGTATGCACCGCAGACTGAGTGATCAGGAACTAATTTGGGGAACTTGTTGAGTTTCTTCTTGAAGACTGCTGATAGTACTCTTTATGCACAGAGAGAGGGTGCTGAGGAGTCGTGGTCCCTCTACACTGAGTTCTCTCTCGGTTTACTCATCGCTTCCCTGCTTTTCACCGGTGGTATCTTGCACCGCTTAGAAGTGCATGAGTATGCAGTCGCTGGTTTCTACAAAGTCAAGTGAGACCAGAGTTATATCAGAGATTAGGGAGATGTCTGTAGCATCCCGTGTCTCATTCATGAAGAATTTATTTGGGTCGTCAGTCTTTATATCGATTAGTAGCGCACTTAACACTAAGTTGTACTGGAACATATGCATTTCACGCATTTCTTTGTTTTAGTCACCATGTGTTCCATCTCTTATAATCAAAGGCCCGTTACTACATGTTACTGTTTACCTGCATTTTGCATATGACAAATATTTTGAATCTCTCTCAATTTCACTTATGGCTTTTAGCAGCTTCTGTTTCTCCTGGACTCTATGATGTATTCAGTTTGAGGTCAACGGTTTCTTATTCTCTAGCCAGTGTTACTTGTCGTTCTTCAGGGTCTTCTGCCTTCGGTGAGTTCTGTTATTCGTCGTCTTCGCCTACAGAATGCACGACTCTCCCTTTCGTAATGGTATGTGTCCGGAACATACTTCTAATGTCTTTCTGTAACACCTGCATGGCTCCATGTGTCAGCCTCCACGAACTCTCTTTTTCTCCACAACCCTTTTTCTATTCTCAAGACCCTTCCTTCATTCTCCACGACCCCCACCTTCATTCTCGACGATCCCCCCCTTCATTCTCCACAACCCTCCTTCATTCTCTACAACCCCTCCTTTATCCTCTACGACCCCACCCACCTCCATCCTCTTAGCCTCTGCCTAGGGCCACGCCTCCACACCCACACAGTCCTGCTACATACCTCACCCTCCATCCTCTTCAGTCTAGTAAATATTTATCCGTCTTGGTAAACCACCAGACAATTTCAACACCTCATATAACTCTATTGTTATATTACATGTTACGAGTACCTCCTTTTTCAGGGCACATCCCTTTCCTTCCTTCACCTTCCCTCCCTTAACGTGGCTTACCATCTATCCCCTATGAGGCATCAGACACCTGTCATCCAGGGACGGATCTACTATGAAATTAATGAAGCTTCAGCTTCATGGCCACTAATCCCAGAGGGGTCACAAGCGACTTTAATCCATATTGCTTAAAATTTTTGGGTCTAATGTATGAGGTGTTGCGAAAGGGTCCCCATAACAGTTCAATCTTCAGGGCCCCAAAAATGTAGGTCCGCCACTGCACATGTGCAACATCTGGGTATCTTTATTTGTAGACGTTTCGCCAACCAGTGGCTCTGTCAAATACAATACAAGGACAACATATACAGACTGTAGAACTATATGCAAACGAAATTAAAACATCCAGATGTTGCACATGTGTCTAGTTCTTCATCTTATCGGTAGTGTATACCATTGATGTACATCTATCCCCTTATCTCCCTTGCTTTAAATAATGTTTAACCTTACTGGGTTATCCTATGTTAAATCTAAATAAGATATCAATAATGCATGGATGTATGTCATCACACTTTACTAGTCCAGTGTTACCTTAAAGACTATGTCACCACAGTTTACTAGTCCAGTGTTACCTCAAAGACTATGTCACCACAGTTTACTAGTCCAGTGTTACCTTAAGGACTATGGCATCACAATGTCTAACAATGTCAAGGAAGTTCTTCACACAGCTAGACAACGAGCTTTTATCTTCTTGGTAAAATCGACGAGCGCAACGCAGAACGCGTGAGAATGTTGGGATCCAGAGTTAACGAACACCAGAACAGGAACCAAGCGCAGCAACATGATCTAATCTGCTGACACAGCACCCAGAAGAAAACAGAGCAGATCCTACATCCTACAACTCCAGGGAGGCCACGTTCACATACACGAGTAACTGTAACAAACCTGTACCTCTTTGTAACCTTACACACGCTAAACCACTGGCATACATGTTACAGGAACATTCTTAGGGTAAGAAGGGGACGCAGCGACCTCCGGAAGCGATTCTG
>NC_091333.1:3449892-3479892 GCF_038502225.1 Cherax quadricarinatus
TTGCTGGAAACATGAAGGGAAACAGCCCCTTCCCCCTCATTCTCTCCTCAATGCTCCCTGCCCACGCCTTCCTTCCTTCCCTCCCTACCCACGCCATGCCTCCCACCCTGCAGGCCATATACAGACAGCAAGAACTTTAAACAGCTTGCAACATGCACGACAACCACCAGACCAGCAGCACCAGCACCACCACCCGACCAGCAGCACCAGCACCACCACCAGACCAGCACCACAACCAGACCAGCACCACCACCAGACCAGCAGCACCAGCACCAGCACCACCACCACCAGACCAGCAGCACCAGCACCAGCACCACCACCAGACCAGCACCACCACCACCAGACCAACAACACCAGCACCAGCACCACCACCAGACCAACAGCACTAGTACCACCACCAGACCAGCAGCACCAGCACTGTCACAGTGTCACAGGCAACTGCTGCAGCATATGGGCGCCTAGCAAACCTCAGAACAGCATTCCAACATCTTAATAAGGAATCGTTCAGGACCCTGTACACCGTGTACGTTAGGCCCATATTGGAGTATGCGGCACCAATTTGGAACCCACACCTAGCCAAGCACGTAAAGAAACTAGAGAAAGTGCAAAGGTTTGCAACAAGACTAGTCCCAGAGCTAAGAGGTATGTCCTACGAGGAGAGGTTAAGGGAAATCAACCTGACGACACTGGAGGACAGGAGAGATAGGGGGGACATGATAACGACATACAAAATACTGAGAAGAATTGACAAGGTGGACAAAGACAGGATGTTCCAGAGATTGGACACAGCAACAAAGGGACACAGTTGGAAGTTGAAGACACAGATGAATCACAGGGATGTTAGTAAGTATTTCTTCAGCCACAGAGTAGTCAGGAAGTGGAATAGTTTGGGAGGCGATGTAGTGGAGGCAGGATCCATACATAGCTTTAAGAAGAGGTATGATAAAGCTCACGGTTCAGGGAGAGTGACCTAGTAGCGACCAGTGAAGAGACGGGGCCAGGAGCTTGGACTCGACCCCTGTAACCTCAACTAGGTCAACTAGGTGAGTACAGGCAGTGTCACAGGCAGTGCCACAACCAGTGTCACAGGCAGTGTCACAACCAGTGTCACAGGCAGTGTCACAGGCAGTATCACAGGTAGTGTCACAACCAGTGTTACAGGCACTGGCTGTGTTTCTCCATCCTTGAACTTTCAGTTAAAGCTTAATATTAATTTCAGTAATGGCATGTTAACCCACTGAAGAGGACCTCAATTACAGGTGATATATATATATATATATATATATATATATATATATATATATATATATATATATATATATATATATATATACGTATATATATATATATATATATATATATATATATATATATATATATATATATATATATATATATATATATAACAACACCGCACTAGCCAAGGGCTCGAACCCATGTTGTACTGGCCCGCCTCGTGGTGAGCTAGAACCACATGACGCCTTAACCCACAGGACCACTCAGTGCTGTGGATCCAGCTCACCATGAGGCTGGCCAGTACAACATGGGTTCGAGCCCTTGGCTAGTGCGGTGTTGTTATTGATATATATATATATATATATATATATATATATATATATATATATATATATATATATATATATATATATATATATATATATATATATGAGTGGTGGTGGAGTGACAGGTTTAAGAACATCAGCCACAGTGTGTGAGGACAGGAGAACATACATGCTGGTTATTACACACTTGTAGAGAAGAGATTGAAATACGAATTATCCGTAAAGTTCGTAACGAAATGATGTCATGGAGAAGAGGAGAAGAAGGGGGTGAGGGGTGAGTGGGAGGGGAGGGGAGGAGGAGAAGGAATAAGTACCGTGGTGGTGTACAAGTTACATCTGAGGTCTTGTTCGGACCTGCCCTTTACATCATCAGAGAAATAATTCAAGAAAGAGGGGGACAGTGAAAGAGAGAGAGACAGAGACAGACAGACAGAGATAGAGAGAGGTGGGTAGTGGATGTAGAACCAGGTAAGTTTCCAAGGAATTTTATGGATCATCGCCTATCTCCTTGACTGATTCTTCTTTTCCTCCCTCTCTTCTCCCTTCCTTTATTCCTTCCTACCTTCCCTCCCTCTCTCTCTCTCCTTCCCCGTGCATGGTGAGGCTGGGGTGAGGGGTACAGGGCCGCTGGCAACAACAACAACACCCACACACACAACAACTCTGCAGGAATGAGAAAACTGGAAGAGGAGGATACCCAGGAGAAACCTGAAACCTACACACACACACACACATACATACACATAGACACACACACACACACACACACACACACACACACACACACACACATACACACACACACATACACACACACACACACACACACACACACACACACACACACATACACACACACACACACACACACACACACACACACACACACACACACACACACACACACACACACACACACACACACACTAAAACACACAGACACACACTAGTTATGGGTGATTTCAATCACAAGAAGATTGATTAGGAAAAGCTGGAGCCACATGGGGGTCCCGAAACATGAAGAGCCAAGATAATAGATGTGGTGCTGGAAAACTTCATGCATCAACATGTTAGACACACTACCAGAGAGAGAGGTGAGGATGAACCAGCAAGACTGGACCTCATATTCACCCTGAGTAGCTCGGACATCGAGGACATCACATATGAAAGGCCCCTCGGAGCTAGTGATCAAGTGGTTCTGAGCTTTGAATACATAGTAGAGTTACAAGTGGAGAAGGTAACAGGAGTAGGATGGGAAAAGCCAAATTACAAAAAGGGGGACTACAGAGGCATGAGGAACTTTCTGTAGGAGGTTCAGTGGGAAAGAGAATTGGTAGGAAAAATCAGTAAACGAATGTGACAACAAAATGCAAGGAGGCAGAGGAAAGGTATGTTCCCAAGAGCAATAGAAATAATGGGAAGGCCAGAACGAGCCCTTGGTTTACCCAAAGGTGTGGGGAGGCAAAAACTAAGTGTGCGAGAGAGTGGAAAAAGTACAGAAAACAAAAAACCCAGGAAAATAAAGAGATTAATCGAAGAGCCAGAAATGAGCATGCACAGAAAAGGAAGGAGGTTCAGTGACAGTACGAAAACGACACAGTATCGAAAGTCAAGTCTGACCCGAAGCTGTTGTACAGCCACATCAGGAGGAAGACAACAGTCAAGGACCAAAAAGTATGTGATGAACTCAACATGAGATTTAAGGAAGTTTTACTATGGAGACAGAAACGACTCTGGGAAGTCAAAATAGGGGGGTACATGAACAAGGGATATACCAACAAGTGCTGGATGAAATACACACACCCGAGGAGGTGAAGAAGCTGCCAAGTGAACTTGATACCTCAAAGGCGGTTGGACCGGACATCTCTCCAGGAGTTCTTAGAGAGGGAGCAGAGACACTGTGTGTGCCACTAACAACAATTTTCAACACATCCATTGAAACTGGGCAACTACCTGAGGTATGGAAGACGACAAATGTAGTCCCTATTTTTAAGAAAAGAGACAGATACGAGGCACTAAACTACAGACCAGTGTCACTGACGTTTATAGTGCGCAAAGTCATGGAGAAGATTATCGGGAGGAGAGTGGTGGAGCACTTGGAATGGATCAAGCTTATAAACGACAACCAGCACGGATTCAGGGAAGGAAAATCCTGTGTCACAAACCTACTGGAGTTTTATGACAAGGTAACGGAAGACACGAGAGGGGTGGGTCGATTGCATTTTCTTGGACTGCAAGAAGGCCCTCGACACAGTTCCTCACAAGAGATTAGTGCAAACGCTAGAGGATCAGGCATGTATAACAGGAAGGGCACTGCAATGGATCAGAGAATACCTGACAGGGAGGCAACAACGAGTCATGGTATGTGACGAGGTATCAGTGGGCGCCTGTGACGAGCGGGTTTCCACTGGGGTCAGTCCTAGGACCAGTGCTATTTTTTGGTATCTCTGAATGACAAAACGGAAGGGACAGACTTAGAAGTGTCTCTGTTTGCAGATGATGTGAAGTTAATGAGGAGAATTAAATCAGATGAGGATCAGGCAGGAATACAAAAAGACCTGGACAGGCTGGAAGCCTGGTCCAACAACTGGCTACTCGAATTGAACCCCACCAAATGCAAAGTCGTGAAGATCGGGAAAGGGCAAAGAAGACCGCAGACAGAATATACTCTAGGTGGCCAAAGACTGCAAACCTCACTCAAGGAAAAGGATCTTGGGGTGAGTATAATACTGAGCACATCTCCTGAAGCGCACATCAACCACATAACTGCTGCAACATATAGGCGCCTGTCAAACCTGAGAACAGCGTTCCGATACCTTAGTAAGGATCGTTCAAGACTCTGTACACCGTGTACGTCAGGCCCATACTGGAGTATGCAGCACCAGTTTGGAACCCGCACCTGGTCAAGCACGTCAAGAAATTAGAGAAAGTGAAAAGGTTTGCAACAAGATTAGTTCCAGAGCTAAGGGGAATGTCCTATGAAGAAACGCTAAGAGAAATCGGCCTGACGACACTAAAAAACAGGAGGGTCAGGGGAGACATGATAACGACATACAAAATACTGCGAGGAATTGATAAGGTGGGCAGAGACAGTATGTTCCAGAGATGGGACACAGAAACAAGGGGTCACAACTGGAAGTTGAAGACTCGGATGAGTCAAAGAGATGTTAGGAAGTATTAATTTAGTCATAGAGTTGTCAGGAAGTGGAACCTTCTGGCAAGTGACGTAGTGGAGGTAGGAACCATACATAGTTTTAAGACGAGGTATGATAAAGCTCATGGAGCAGGGAGAGAGGTTACCAAGTAGCGATCAGTGAAGAGGTGGGGCCAGGAGCTATGTCTCGACCCCTGCAACCACAAATAGTTGAGTACATACACACACATATACCAGAAATGATCTCTGGATGCTGTTATTCTTACCTATAGTTGTACTCTTACCTGTACTTGTACTCTTTCCTGTACCTGTACTCTTACCTGTGTGTACTCTTACCTGTACTTGTACTCTTACCTGTACTTGTACTCTTACTTGTACTTGTACTCTTTCCTGTACCTGTACTCTTACCTGTGTGTGTACTCTTACCTGTACTTGTACTCTTACCTGTACTTGTACTCTTACTTGTACTTGTACTCTTACCTATGACCACATGTAATCATACAAGTATCTGTGGCTTCTACCTGTAATGACCGAGTTTCACTCCTGTACACTGCTGGATTTAACTAGGAATATATATATATATATATATATATATATATATATATATATATATATATATATATATATATATATATATTATTGCAATAAGATCACAGTAAACAGGTGATTTCAGAATATGCAAAACAACCACTGTGAAAGAATAGAGAAATTCCAAGCGATTTCGTGACTACTCACATTATCAAGGAACATGGTTCCTTGATAATGTGAGTAGTCACGAAAGCGCTTGGAATTTCTCTATTATTTCACAGTGGTTGTTTTGCATATATATATATATATATATATATATATATATATATATATATATATATATATATATATATATATATATATATATATATATATATATATATATATATCGTGCCGAATATGTAAAACTGGTCAATTAGCAAGAACTCATTTAAAATTAAGTCCTTTCTGAAAATTTCTCTTATACGTTCAAAGATATATTTTTTCATTAATGTTAATATAAAAAATTTTAATTTTGCACCAAAAGAATGTGAGGGAAAAGTAGGTGTAAGTGGGGTTAAGGTTGTTCGGGCAACCAGGAACCATTAGCGAGTTACGTTGCGCGCACCCCCCCCCCCTCTGGCGGGCTGGGGCAAAACTAGTTCCTGGTGTCCGATTTGTTAAAGTTTCTACTCCTGGTAATATTGACCTTACCTGGTGTGGGTTGAAGTTTGGAGAGTCACTTCACCTCCACTCTTCTCCTAATCAGGTAGGGTGATCTACCAGGAGTATTACTGTTTGTTCTTTTCTTTTGTTTGCTGGTTACCAGTAATGATTTTGGCATTTATCATTCTTTTCCATTCTTAAATGTTATATTATCATGACTATGGGTAACCAGTTTATTTTTTCTTATTACCAGCTCTGTTCCTGGCGTGGTCTTCCAGGATAGACGCCAGATAAAAGAGCAAGACATGTGTTAATAATACTTATTAACATTATTCTACTACTACCGGCCCTTACCTATTCTACTTGTGGTGCTCCATCCAAGTGGTAGGAAATTCCAAAACATCGGATTATCACCATCCGCCCTGGATAACCTACATCAATAATATCAGAAGATCTATCCAGGGCCATACCTACTCCTGCCCAACTACAAGAACTGAAGGCCATTTTTTTTTATTATATTTAAATTTTAAGTAAAATCCTCAAAAATCATTCTTATTTTTCCTAGTCATTTCTTTATTTATTTATTTTTCCATTAGTTTCTTTTGTTCAGTTGGAAGGCGTTCCACTGACAAGAATCTTAGAAAACTTACCTAACCTTATTATAACGAGAGCAATTTATTTTAGCCTAACCCAACTAAATATATTTTAAATACGTTTACAATAATTTAGTACTAAACAAACACAATCAAATATATTTTTTTCGTTATGTTCAGAATGATTTTGGCGAAATTATTGCATACACAGATTTTCACTTGTCCTATATGGCAAGATGAGCGTTGCTATTTAAGCCAAGATCGCAAGTTCTGCCTATTGGGCACGACATTATATATATATATATATATATATATATATATATATATATATATATATATATATATATATCTATATATATAATCTGTTCCAGCGGCTCAGTGCGGCTGTTCAAAGGGGTAATGCCTGCTGTATTTTGGGCACACGCCCCAGCTCTGAGGAGCTGGATGAGATTTTCGCCTTATAATCGGTGATACACACGTAACAACATGTACCTTATATGCCACCTTTATATCAACAATGTATCTCTTAAATCTTCTGTACCATATTATGTAATAAAATATTCCTATTGGTAAAATATATATATATATATATATATATATATATATATATATATATATATATATATATATTATATATATATATAATGTGTGTGTGTACTCACCTAGTTGAGGTTGCGGGGGTCGAGTCCGAGCTCCTGGCCCCGCCTCTTCACCGGTCGCTACTAGGTCACTCTCCCTGAACCGTGAGCTTTATCATACCTCTGCTTAAAGCTATGTATGGATCCTGCCTCCACTACATCGCTTCCCAAACTATTCCACTTACTGACTACTCTGTGGCTGAAGAAATACTTCCTAACATCCCTGTGATTCATCTGTGTCTTCAGCTTCCAACTGTGTCCCCTTGTTACTGTGTCCAATCTCTGGAACATCCTGTCTTTGTCCACCTTGTCAATTCCTCTCAGTATTTTGTATGTCGTTATCATGTCCCCCCCCCTATCTCTCCTGTCCTCCAGTGTCGTCAGGTTGATTTCCCTTAACCTCTCCTCGTAGGACATACCTCTTAGCTCTGGGACTAGTCTTTTTGCAAACCTTTGCACTTCCTCTAGTTTCTTCACGTGCTTGGCTAGGTGTGGGTTTCAAACTGGTGCCGCATACTCCAATATGGGCCTAACATACACGGTGTACAGGGTCCTGAATGATTCCTTATTAAGATGTCGGAATGCTGTTCTGAGGTTTGCTAGGCGCCCATATGCTGCAGCAGTTATTTGGTTGATGTGCGCTTCAGGAGATGTGCCTGGTGTTATACTCACCCCAAGATCTTTTTCCTTGAGTGAGGTTTGTAGTCTCTGGCCCCCTAGACTGTACTCCGTTTGCGGCCTTCTTTGCCCTTCCCCAATCTTCATGACTTTGCACTTGGTGGGATTGAACTCCAGGAGCCAATTGCTGGACCAGGTCTGCAGCCTGTCCAGATCCCTTTGTAGTTCTGCCTGGTCTTCGATCGAGTGAATTCTTCTCATCAACTTCACGTCATCTGCAAACAGGGACACCTCAGAGTCTATTCCTTCCGTCATGTCGTTCACAAATACCAGAAACAGCACTGGTCCTAGGACTGACCCCTGCGGGACCCCGCTGGTCACAGGTGCCCACTCTGACACCTCGCCACGTACCATGACTCGCTGCTGTCTTCCTGACAAGTATTCCTTGATCCATTGTAGTGCCTTCCCTGTTATCCCTGCTTGGTCCTTCAGTTTTTGCACCAATCTCTTGTGTGGAACTGTGTCAAACTCCTTGCAGTCCAAGAAAATGCAATCCACCCACCCCTCTCTCTTGTCTTACTGCTGTCACCATGTCATAGAACTCCAGTAGGTTTGTGACACAGGATTTCCCGTCCCTGAAACCATGTTGGCTGCTGTTGATGAGATCGTTCCTTTCTAGGTGTTCCACCACTCTTCTCCTGATGATCTTCTCCATGATTTTGCATACTATACATGTCAGTGACACTGGTCTGTAGTTTAATGCTTCATGTCTGTCTCCTTTTTTAAAGATTGGGACTACATTTGCTGTCTTCCATGCCTCAGGCAATCTCCCTGTTTCGATAGATGTATTGTGTGTGTGTGTGTGTGTGTGTGTATTTGTGTGTGTGTGTGTGTGTGTGTGTGTGTGTGTGTGTGTGTATTAGCTTTAAGGTCAAAAATATAAAATTAAATTACCTTCAAGGTCATTAAAAATAACACGTAGGTAGGTCTGACCTGACTTCCACTAGTGACCTTGATCTGTGATCTTCAGGTCCCTGAAACACGTGCAGTCGTCTGACCTTTGACCTCTACTAAATGACCCTAACCTGTGTGTATCCTCTTAGCAAATGTTCTCTTTCAGCCTGATAAGAGACAAGACTCTATTGAGCTTTTTAACCCAGGAGGGTTAGCCACCAAGGATAACCAAAGAAAGTAAGTGCGTCATCGAGGACTGTCTGTCTTATTTCCATTGTGGGTCTTCAATAATGTCCCCCCAGGATGCGACCCACACCAGTCGATTAACACCCAGGTACCTACTTATTGCTAAGTGAGCGGGATAACAGGTGCAAGGAAACACCCCCAATGTTTACACCCATGTCAGGGATCGAACCACGGACACTCAGTGTGTGAGGCAAGAGTGTTGCCTGCCAGGCCACGGGGCACCGTGGTTACCTTGAGACGTGGTCTGGGACCGGGCACATGGGAGGGGGAGCCGCCCCCTAAAGAAACATTAGTAAACAACAGACATATTTATGGGTGACCTCCACAGTGTCCAGTCATCAAGACACTGACTGCCACCACAAATAATCTTGACTTTGGAGGTAAAATCCGAAAATGATAAAATCGGCAAAGTACAAACACACACACACACACAAACAAACAAACATAACAGACAGGTGATTACACTAGTCAGGATAATAATAAGCAGCAGTCAAATGAAGGTGAGGGATAAACCAAAGCAGGAAGTGAGGGAGGGAGAGGGAGAGAGGGAGGAAGGGAGGGTGAGAAAGATGAGAGTGAGGATGTAACAGGGAGGGAGGACAGAAGGGAGGTATGCAGTGAGTTAGAAAATGGGGAGGGAGGGAGGGAGGGAAGGTAGGTAAGGGTGTCAGAATCTACCTCTGGGAGTGAGGGAGGGAGAGAGGTAGGGAGGGAGGGGAGTGAAGGAGGAAGGAAGGCAAGAATGTGTGTTCTACAACAGCACTTGTAGTGGTGTAAAGTCTATCTACACCTCCTGGTTATTACTACATCCTCACTACCGCTGCTACGTCATATGTGACGAGTGAGACAGATAAACAAATAGAGACCTGTTGTCCTTTATCTCATATTCTCTCTTTCCCTTTCATCTCCTTCCTTATTTTACCTTATCTTCTTCTAGTACAGGTAAGTACCTTAACACACTGCAGGTCACACAGGTAAGTACCTTAACACACTGCAGGTCACACAGGTAAGTACCTTAACACACTGCAGGTCACACAGGTAAGTACCTTAACACACTGCAGGTCACACAGGTAAGTACCTTAACACACTGCAGGTCACACAGGTACCTTAAGACACTGCAGGTCACGCAGGTAAGTACCTTAACACACTGCAGGTCACGCAGGTAAGTACCTTAACACACTGCAGGTCACACAGGTAAGTACCTTAACACACTGCAGGTCACACAGGTAAGTACCTTAACACACTGCAGGTCACACAGGTAAGTACCTTAACACACTGCAGGTCACACAGGTGCCTTAAGACACTGCAGGTCACGCAGGTAAGTACCTTAACACACTGCAGGTCACGCAGGTAAGTACCTTAACACACTGCAGGTCACACAGGTAAGTACCTTAACACACTGCAGGTCACACAGGTAAGTACCTTAACACACTGCAGGTCACACAGGTAAGTACCTTAACACACTGAAGGTCACACAGGTAAGTACCTTAACACACTGCAGGTCACACAGGTAAGTACCTTAAGACACTGCAGGTCACGCAGGTAAGTACCTTAACACACTGCAGGTCACACAGGTAAGTACCTTAACACACTGCAGGTAACCTCCAGGTAAGTACCTTAAGACACTGCAGGTCACACAGGTAAGTACCTTAACACACTGCAGGCAACCTCCAGGTAAGTACCTTAACACACTGCAGGTCATGCAGGTAAGTAACTTAACACACTGCAGGTCACGCAGGTAAGTACCTTAAGACACTGCAGGTCACACAGGTAAGTACCTTAACACACTGCAGGTCATGCAGGTAAGTACCTTAAGACACTGCAGGTCACGCAGGTAAGTACCTTAACACACTGCAGGTAACCTCCAGGTAAGTACCTTAAGACACTGCAGGTCACACAGGTAAGTACCTTAAGACACTGCATGTCACGCAGGTAAGTGCCTTAACACACTGCAGGTCACACAGGTAAGTACCTTAACACACTGCAGGCAACCTCCAGGTAAGTACCTTAACACACTGCAGGTCATGCAGGTAAGTACCTTAACACACTGCAGGTAACCTCCAGGTAAGTACCTTAAGACACTGCAGGTCACACAGGTAAGTACCTTAACACACTGCAGGTAACCTCCAGGTAAGTACCTTAAGACACTGCAGGTCACACAGGTAAGTACCTTAACACACTGCAAGCAACCTCCAGGTAAGTACCTTAACACACTGCAGGTCATGCAGGTAAGTACCTTAACACACTGCAGGTCACGCAGGTAAGTACCTTAAGACACTGCAGGTCACACAGGTAAGTACCTTAACACACTGCAGGTCATGCAGGTAAGTACCTTAACACACTGCAGGTCACACAGGTAAGTACCTTAAGACACTGCATGTCACGCAGGTAAGTGCCTTAACACACTGCAGGTCACGCAGGTAAGTACCTTAAGACACTACAGGCCACGCAGGTAAGTACCTTAAGACACTGCAGGTCACGCAGGTAAGTACCTTAACACACTGCAGGTAACCTCCAGGTACGTACCTTAAGACACTGCAGGTCACACAGGTAAGTACCTTAACACACTGCAGGTAACCTCCAGGTAAGTACCTTAACACACTACAGGTTACGCAGGTAAGTACCTTAAGACACTGCAGGTCACGCAGGTAAGTACCTTAAGACACTGCAGGTCACGCAGGTAAGTACCTAAGGCACTGCAGGTCACACAGGTAAGTACCTTAAGACACTGCAGGTCACGCAGGTAAGTACCTTAACACACTGCAGGTCACGCAGGTAAGTACCTTAAGACATTGCAGGTCACACAGGTAAGTACCTTAAGACACTGCAGGTCATGCAGGTAAGTACCTTAACACACTGCAGGTCACGCAGGTAAGTACCTTAAGACACTGCAGGTCACGCAGGTAAGTATCTTAACACACTGCAGGTCACGCAGGTAAGTACCTTAAGACACTGCAGGTCACGCAGGTAAGTACCTTAAGACACTGCAGGTCACGCAGGTAAGTACCTTAAGACACTGCAGGTCACGCAGGTAAGTACCTTAAGACACTGCAGGTCACGCAGGTAAGTACCTAAGACACTGCAGGTCACACAGGTAAGTACCTTAAGACACTGCAGGTCACGCAGGTAAGTACCTTAAGACACTGCAGGTCACCCAAGTAAGTACCTTAACACTGCAGGTCACGCAGGTAAGTACCTTAAGACATTGCAGGTCACACAGGTAAGTACCTTAAGACACTGCAGGTCATGCAGGTAAGTACCTTAACACACTGCAGGTCACGCAGGTAAGTACCTTAAGACACTGCAGGTCACGCAGGTAAGTACCTTATGACACTGCAGGTCATGCAGGTAAGTACCTTAACACACTGCAGGTCACGCAGGTAAGTACCTTAAGACACCGCAGGTCACGCAGGTAAGTACCTTAAGACACCGCAGGTCACGCAGGTAAGTACCTTAAGACACTGCAGGTCACGCAGGTAAGTACCTTAAGACACTGCAGGTCACGCAGGTAAGTACCTTAAGACACTGCAGGTCACGCAGGTAAGTACCTTAAGACACTGCAGGTCACGCAGGTAAGTACCTTAAGACACTGCAGGTCACGCAGGTAAGTACCTTAAGACACTGCAGATCACACAGGTAAGTACCTTAAGACACTGCAGGTCACGCAGTTAAGTACCTTAAGACACTGCAGGCCACGCAGGTAAGTACCTTAAGACACTGCAGGTCACGCAGGTAAGTACCTTAAGGCACTGCAGGTCACGCAGGTAAGTACTTTAACACACTGCAGGTCACGCAGGTAAGTACCTTAAGACACTGCAGGTCACGCAGGTAAGTATCTTAAGACACTGCAGGTCACGCAGGTAAGTACCTTAAGACACTGCAGGTCACGCAGGTAAGTACCTTAAGACACTGCAGGTCACGCAGGTAAGTACCTTAAGACACTGCAGGTCACGCAGGTAAGTACCTTAAGACACTGCAGGTCACGCAGGTAAGTACCTTAAGACACTGCAGGTCACGCAGGTAAGTACCTTAAGACACTGCAGGTCACGCAGGTAAGTACCTTAAGACACTGCAGGTCACGCAGGTAAGTACCTTAATACACTGCAGGTAACCTCCAGGTAAGTACCTTAAGACACTGCAGGTAACCTCCAGGTAAGTACCTTAAGACACTGCAGGTCACGCACGGAAGTCATCAAGTTAAGGGTAACTAAAGAATATCACGTTAATGGTCAGTGTTAACCTTTGGTTTAACACGACTTCGTGTTGGTGAGGATCTTGAACTGTCTGTCAACTCCCTCTCTCCAAGGACCCCTCCTGGTCTCCTATTAGGAACCCTCCTGGTCTCCTTCTAGTACGCCTTCTGGTCTCCTAGGACCCCACCTTCTCCCATTCTAGGACTCCTCCTATGACCCCTCTTGGTCTCCTTCTTGGACCCCTCCTGGACTCCTTTTTAAACTCCTCTTGGTCCCCTTCTAGGACTCCTTCTGGTCTCCTACTTGGGCCCCTCTTGGTTCCCTTCTAGGACCCATCCTAGGACCCCTTTTCCATGAATGTCTATCAGTTTTCTTCCTGACTGAACTCTCTCCAAGAACTCCTCCTGTGACCTCATTCCCTCCACGATGTTCCCGTCTCCAAGCAACCGCACAGTAGCTTCAGTTATAGCATCAGGTTTCCAATAGCCTTGTGAGATGTAAAATTTAGGTGGGCAGGCAATCATAGCAGACTCCAGGATTCCCAGTAAATGGAGCACAAAATGGAAATACAAATACAAAATCCTTGCATTAGCTATGGATTACATATATAACCTCAACGTCTTGCAAGGCCAGTGGAAACCCGATGCTATAATTACCCATGTCCTAAATTCACTTCGCGAACTTAGCTTAGTTCGTGTACTTGACCGTATTTCTCCATTAGGCTTCATACCAGACATAGAGAAAAGCACAAAATTATCAAGAAAGTCACCTCGGTAGCAGACACTGACAAACTGCAAGATGTAACCCAAGTCCTGCAGCGGCTGGTAGAAAATAATGATCAGTGGGGACAAATTCCAACTCCTCAGACATGGAAAAAATAAAGAACTTAAGAAAGGCAATTTATTCAGGTACCCATAAATACAATTACATAATACAACCACAGATGGAGATGAATGATAGCTCTAGGTCAATCGTGTTGATTGCAACCCGAAAGGCCTTGAGCTATCGTTCAACTCCCCCCCCCCTGGTTGTTTTGCATCTTGTATCGCTTGTTCGCGATTTTTGCACATGTGTCTAATTTATCAAATTGTGGGTTCTCTGAACCATTTATGAACACTGGTGTCTGACACAGCAACATCTTGTGATCTTGATACAGGGAATTTTTCACTTGCCTAACCTATACGATTTATCTATTCCTACATGTGGATTGTAGATAAATGGTTCAGAGAACCGACATGTTGTTAAATTAGACACATGTGCAACTCTTGGGTATCTTTATTAAGGAAACCATACTGAGGAAACCATTCATCTACAATCCTGTCAGACACTACAACTTCTTGGGATCTTAATACTTGGGAATTCTTCGCTTGCCTAACCCTTGGGCACGACCTACTTCCACATTGGACAAATGTGACACCACCTACGACTGCTGCACCTCACCTGTATACGGTTTATAAGCTGCTTCTCCGCTCATATGCCGTATTCTATTCAAGATTGATGGACTGACCACATCGACTCAAGGTTGAGGGACTGATCACCTCATCCT
Source organism: Cherax quadricarinatus (assembly GCF_038502225.1). NCBI lineage: Eukaryota > Metazoa > Arthropoda > Malacostraca > Decapoda > Parastacidae > Cherax > Cherax quadricarinatus. Next base: position 3,464,570 of record NC_091333.1, read on the forward strand.
CCTCCTGTTCTTCAAGTTTCTCCTTTGTATGGACTGATGAAGCCACTGTGTGGCCAAACGTTTCCTCAATAAAGATACCCAAGAGTTGCACATGTATCTAATTTAACAACTTCCTACATGTGGATTTGTCCAATGTGATACCGCCTACAACTGCTCCACCTCACCTGTCTACAGTATAAACCACTTCTTCGTGCATATGCTGTATTCTTTTCAAGACTGATGGACTGATTACATCGACTCCAGGCTGAGGGACTGACTACCTCAAATACTATTACTACAAGGTTGCTGGACTACTTACATCATATTTACTTCACTACTACTGCTTCCTCTGTATTTTAAAAAGTCTACTGTGTAGGCGAAACGTTTCATCAACAGAGATACCCAGCTGCTGCACTTGTGTCTTACTTATCATCACATACACAGAAGATACTGGAGAGCTTGTATCCAAACCTGCACACAGTGTACGAATTAATTGCTCTACCATATTGTATTACTACTACTACTACTACTACAACTTTTGTCACTACTACTACTACTACCACTAGTACTGCACCTCACTCTGAGCCTTTATATACCCTCTGTGTCCATGTATTGTTTGTGGATTGAGACACTTATGCAACATATGGGAATCTTTATTCAGGAAACACTTGTTCAACCTTTGGACGAAGACCTACTTCGACTAGTGGATGATACCACTATGACCCCGCCTCCTCCTGCTTCACCTCACCTCACTACAGTATATAAGCCACGTCTACAGCCCTATGCTGTACATTCTACAAGATTGATGGACTGAACACATCGACTCCAGGCTGAAGGACTGATTACCTCAAACTCCTCCTCTCCTTACGCCTTTCAACTTTGTATTAAAGGACTGAAGAAGCCACTGTGTGGCGAAACGTTTCCTGAATAAAGATTCCCATATGTTGCATAAGTGTCTCAATCTTCAACTTGTCGGTTTTTCAAACCATTCATCACAACATGTATTGTTTGTAATGGCTTGATAAAGCTCCTGGAGAGCGAAACGTTGCCACAATAAAATGTCACATTAGTTGCACTTGTGTCCTTTCTCCTCCTATTCCATGTGCCTTAATTTTCCTATTGAGGAAAATTAAAGCACATGGAATAGGAGGAGAAATTTTTTCCTGGATAGAGGCATGGTTGACAAATAGGCAGCAGAGAGTTTGCATAAATGGGGAGAAATCAGAGTGGGGAAGCGTCACGAGCGGTGTTCCACAGGGGTCAGTGTTGGGCCCCCTGGTGTTCACAATCTACATAAACGACATAGATGAGGGCATAAAGAGCGACATCGGCAAGTTTGCCGATGACACCAAAATAGGCCGTCGAATTCATTCTGACGAGGACATTCGAGCACTCCAGGAAGATTTGAATAGACTGATGGAGTGGTCGGAGAAGTGGCAGATGCAGTTTAATATAGTCAAATGCAAAGTTCTAAATGCTGGACAGGACAATAACCATGCCACATATAAACTAAATAATGTAGATCTTAATATTACGGATTGCGAAAAAGATTTAGGAGTTCTGGTTAGCAGTAATCTGAAACCAAGACAACAGTGCATAAGTGTTCGCAATAAAGCTAATAGAATCCTTGGCTTCATATCAAGAAGCATAAATAATAGGAGTCCTCAGGTTGTTCTTCAACTCTATACATCCTTGGTTAGGCCTCATTTAGATTATGCTGCACAGTTTTGGTCACCGTATTACAGAATGGATATAAATTCTCTGGAAAATGTACAAAGGAGGATGACAAAGTTGATCCCATGTATCAGAAACCTTCCCTATGAGGATAGACTAAGGGCCCTGAATCTGCACTCTCCAGAAAGACGTAGAATTAGGGGGGATATGATTGAGGTGTATAAATGGAAGACAGGAATAAATAAAGGGGATGTAAATAGTGTGCTGAAAATATCTAGCCTAGACAGGACTCGCAGCAACGGTTTTAAGTTGGAAAAATTCAGATTCAGGAAGGATATAGGAAAGTACTGGTTTGGTAATAGAGTTGTGGATGAGTGGAACAAACTCCCGAGTACAGTTATAGAGGCCAGAACGTTGTGTAGCTTTAAAAATAGGTTGGATAAATACATGAGTGGATGTGCATTAAAATGGTATAAAATACCGACAGGTTGTTAGGTAAGACACATATGCAACAGTTAGGTATCTTTATTATGAAACGTTTCGCCTACATAGTAGGCTTCTTCAGTCAAGTACAGAAAAGTTGATAGAAGCAGAAGATACTTGAAGACGATGTAATCAGTCCATCACCCTTAAAGTTTTGAGGTGGTCAGTCCCTCAGTCTGGAGAAGAGCATTGTTCCATAGTATGAAACAATATGGAGATGAAGTGACAGAATGGAGCTTTTTATAGCGCCAAGAGGTGAGACGTAGGCCACTAGGAGAGGTAAGAACTCAGATGTTGAAAGGTCAGGTCCCTCTCAAATCCAGCCGCTCTCACTAGTGGAAGTTATCGAAGTTGATTGCAGGTCTGTACCAAGATACCCTTGTGTTGCAGTGTCTGACAGATTGAACATTAAAATGGTATAAAATACCGACAGGTTGTTAGGTAAGACACATATGCAACAGTTAGGTATCTTTATTATGAAACGTTTCGCCTACATAGTAGGCTTCTTCAGTCAAGTACAGAAAAGTTGATAGAAGCAGAAGATACTTGAAGACGATGTAATCAGTCCATCACCCTTAAAGTTTTGAGGTGGTCAGTCCCTCAGTCTGGAGAAGAGCATTGTTCCATAGTATGAAACAATATGGAGATGAAGTGACAGAATGGAGCTTTTTATAGCGCCAATCTGTCAGACACTGCAACACAAGGGTATCTTGGTACAGACCTGCAATCAACTTCGATAACTTCCACTAGTGAGAGCGGCTGGATTTGAGAGGGACCTGACCTTTCAACATCTGAGTTCTTACCTCTCCTAGTGGCCTACGTCTCACCTCTTGGCGCTATAAAAAGCTCCATTCTGTCACTTCATCTCCATATTGTTTCATACTATGGAACAATGCTCTTCTCCAGACTGAGGGACTGACCACCTCAAAACTTTAAGGGTGATGGACTGATTACATCGTCTTCAAGTATCTTCTGCTTCTATCAACTTTTCTGTACTTGACTGAAGAAGCCTACTATGTAGGCGAAACGTTTCATAATAAAGATACCTAACTGTTGCATATGTGTCTTACCTAACAACATGAGTGGATGTGGGTGGGTGTGAGTTGGACCTGATAGCTTGTGCTACCAGGTCGGTTGCCGTGTTCCTCCCTTAAGTCAATGTGACCTGACCTGACTAGGTTGGGTGCATTGGCTTAAGCCGGTAGGAGACTTGGACCTGCCTCGCATGGGCCAGTAGGCCTTCTGCAGTGTTCCTTCGTTCTTATGTTCTTACTTTACAAACCTGCACATACCCAAAACAACGTACTGGAGTCAGGAATATTGCTGGAAGTGTAAAACAGACGCAGTGAAAAGTATGGGGTGGGTACGGGCACAATAATAGAGCACTGTGTCAACATCCGTGGGCCTCGCCTACCCAAAATATAAGAGAAGTACCGCCGGAACAAGCCAGGAGCTACACTATCAAAGATGAAAGTGGATCACTACCTCCACTAAGTGTCACATCAACAAGACAATGATGGCTATATGGGCCAGAGGGTTGCCAACAGCAACAGCCTGGTTGGCTAAGCAATCAACAAGGAGGCTTGCTCCCAGTTGGAGCCGCTGCAGTACATAAGAACATAAAAAGGAGCACTGGAGCAGGCCTATTGGCCCATGTTAGGCCAAGTCACATCCACTTAAAAAGGTCCAAGTCACATCCACTTAAAAAGGAGCACTGCAGAAGACCTACTGGCTCAGGCTACTATCAAGATAGTCACAGGTAAATCGCTAGTAAAACACGAGAGAACACGAGAATAAAACAAAATAAATTAAAAAAATGAGCAGGATAACTGGGGAGGATGTAAGAGAGGGAAGAAATGGGGAGAGGAGAACGGGAGGGTGAGGGGATAAATGGGTTAGGGGGTGGGGAGAAAAGGGAGAGGTGGGGAGAGTGAGAGTAGCGACCAGGGGCGAGGACAACCTGCTACTTAACTAGCATACCTTCCTTCCCTCCCCCCTCCCTCTCCTATCCCTCTCACCTATCAATCCCCCACTAAACTTCCCCTCTACTAACACTTCCCCCTCCACCACCACCCCTCTCCAGTACCTCTGAATATTATCCTCTGTATGAATGTAAATATACATATATACACAGAATATGGATATTACATCCACATTCCCCTTTCCCCTCCCCTCGCTTTCCTAAGAACATAAGAAAGGAGGAACACTGCAACAGGCCTACTGGCCCATACTAGGCAGGTCCTTCTCAAATCCAACCCACTAACAATATTCCATCCTACGTGATGGACTATGACAGGGAAACAGCGTGTTCCCACTTTGTAATTATCATACATAATAAAAATTATTATCCTTCTATCGTCCTCTCCACTTGTCCTCGCATCGTTCTTCCGTGTACACCAATACTGTGATGAATGGTTTGAAAAACCGACAAGTTGAAGATTGAGACACTTATGCAGCATATGGGAATCTTTATTCAGGAAACGTTTCGCCACACAGTGGCTTCATCAGTCCAATACAAAGAGGAAGGCGTAAGGAGAGGAGGAGAATGAGGTAATCAGTCCCTCAACCTGGAGTCGATGTGTTCAATCCATCAATCTTGTAGAATGTACAGCATAGGGCCGTAGACGTGGCTTATATACTGTAGTGAGGTGACGTGAAGCAGATGGAGGCGGGGTCATAGTGGTACCATCCACTAGTCGAAGTAGGTCTACGTCCAAAGGTTGAACAAGTGTTGAAGAATTCTTTGTAACAAGACCCCATGATGCTGCCGTGTCTGACAGTTGTGATGAATGGTTTGAAAAACCGACAAGTTGAAGATTGAGACACTTATGCAGCATATGGGAATCTTTATTCAGGAAACGTTTCGCCACACAGTGGCTTCATCAGTCCAATACAAAGAGGAAGGCGTAAGGAGAGGAGGAGAATGAGGTAATCAGTCCCTCAACCTGGAGTCGATGTGTTCAATCCATCAATCTTGTAGAATGTACAGCATAGGGCCGTAGACGTGGCTTATATACTGTAGTGAGGTGACGTGAAGCAGATGGAGGCGGGGTCATAGTGGTACCATCCACTAGTCGAAGTAGGTCTACTTCGACTAGTGGATGGTACCACTATAACCCCGCCTCCATCTGCTTCACGTCACCTCACTACAGTATATAAGCCACGTCTACGGCCCTATGCTGTACATTCTACAAGATTGATGGATTGAACACATCGACTCCAGGTTGAGGGACTGATTACCTCATTCTCCTCCTCTCCTTACGCCTTCCTCTTTGTATTGGACTGATGAAGCCACTGTGTGGCGAAACGTTTCCTGAATAAAGATTCCCATATGCTGCATAAGTGTCTCAATCTTCAACTTGTCGGTTTTTCAAACCATTCATCACAACTGTCAGACACGGCAGCATCATGGGGTCTTGTTACAAAGAATTCTTCAACACTTGTTCAACCTTTGGACGTAGACCTACTTCGACTAGTGGATGGTACCACTATGACCCCGCCTCCATCTGCTTCACGTCACCTCACTACAGTATATAAGCCACGTCTACGGCCCTATGCTGTACATTCTACAAGATTGATGGATTGAACACATCGACTCCAGGTTGAGGGACTGATTACCTCATTCTCCTCCTCTCCTTACGCCTTCCTCTTTGTATTGGACTGATGAAGCCACTGTGTGGCGAAACGTTTCCTGAATAAAGATTCCCATATGCTGCATAAGTGTCTCAATCTTCAACTTGTCGGTTTTTCAAACCATTCATCACAACTGTCAGACACGGCAGCATCATGGGGTCTTGTTACAAAGAATTCTTCAACACTTGTTCAACCTTTGGACGTAGACCTACTTCGACTAGTGGATGGTACCACTATGACCCCGCCTCCATCTGCTTCACGTCACCTCACTACAGTATATAAGCCACGTCTACGGCCCTATGCTGTACATTCTACAAGATTGATGGATTGAACACATCGACTCCAGGTTGAGGGACTGATTACCTCATTCTCCTCCTCTCCTTACGCCTTCCTCTTTGTATTGGACTGATGAAGCCACTGTGTGGCGAAACGTTTCCTGAATAAAGATTCCCATATGCTGCATAAGTGTCTCAATCTTCAACTTGTCGGTTTTTCAAACCATTCATCACAACTGTCAGACACGGCAGCATCATGGGGTCTTGTTACAAAGAATTCTTCAACACTTGTTCAACCTTTGGACGTAGACCTACTTCGACTAGTGGATGGTACCACTATGACCCCGCCTCCATCTGCTTCACGTCACCTCACTACAGTATATAAGCCACGTCTACGGCCCTATGCTGTACATTCTACAAGATTGATGGATTGAACACATCGACTCCAGGTTGAGGGACTGATTACCTCATTCTCCTCCTCTCCTTACGCCTTCCTCTTTGTATTGGACTGATGAAGCCACTGTGTGGCGAAACGTTTCCTGAATAAAGATTCCCATATGCTGCATAAGTGTCTCAATCTTCAACTTGTCGGTTTTTCAAACCATTCATCACAACTGTCAGACACGGCAGCATCATGGGGTCTTGTTACAAAGAATTCTTCAACACTTGTTCAACCTTTGGACGTAGACCTACTTCGACTAGTGGATGGTACCACTATGACCCCGCCTCCATCTGCTTCACGTCACCTCACTACAGTATATAAGCCACGTCTACGGCCCTATGCTGTACATTCTACAAGATTGATGGATTGAACACATCGACTCCAGGTTGAGGGACTGATTACCTCATTCTCCTCCTCTCCTTACGCCTTCCTCTTTGTATTGGACTGATGAAGCCACTGTGTGGCGAAACGTTTCCTGAATAAAGATTCCCATATGCTGCATAAGTGTCTCAATCTTCAAGGAGGAGGGGGAGGAGGACGAGGGCAGGACGGGAAGAGGAGGAGGGGAAGGGGAGAAGAGGAGGATGAGGGGGTAATGTGCTGTGGTACAACGAAGCGGTCCAAGCGTGTGTACCACTGGTCCAGGTGTGTGAAGCACGGGTCCAGGTGTGTGTACCATTAGTCTAGGTGTGTGGAGCACGGGTCCAGGTGTGTGTACCACTGGTCCAGGTGTGTGGACCACTGGTCCAGGTGTGTGGACCACTGGTCCAGGTGTGTGGACCACTGGTCCAGGTGTGTGGACCACTGGTCCAGGTGTGTGGACCACTGGTCCAGGTGTGTGGACCACTGGTCCAGGTGTGTGGACCACTGGTCCAGGTGTGTGGACCACTGAACTACATCCCATAGTAAACACCAGTTTACCCTCTCTCATCTGCTCGCAGAATGGTGCTCTCTCTCTTTCTCTCTGTCTCTATCTCTCTCTCTCTATTTACCTCTGACTTAAGAAATCGTAATGACACGATTGCAAATAAACCATACCCCCGGTGCCTGTGCTAACTTTCCTATGGTGTAGAAATATACCTAGTTGGATGAATCTTATTGTGGCTAGCTGGTCTAGTGGCTAACGCGACGGGCTGGAGTTTTGAGACTCTCTGACCGCGGGTTCAATCCCGGCCGCGGGTATGGTTTGTTTACCTCTCTCTCTAACCACTGCTGTTGTTATTGTCCTTTGAAGCAGGTGTTTCTACCCCCACTGTTACTGTTGTTGTTGCATGAAGCAGGTGTGTGTGGCCACTGTTGTAGCAGGTGTGTGTGGCCACTGTTGTAGCAGGTGTGAGGAGGACTCCAGCTACGAGGATGATCTTGAGTGTACAGAAGGGAAAAAGGTGGGTAAGTTTATTCAGGTATACACAAATACAGTTACATAGATTATCATACACAGCAGCATATGTGTAGAGAACCTGGGATAACCCAAAAAAAAAGTCAGTGACTTATTTCTATTGGGAGGGGGGGGAGGAACCAGGAGGGAGAAGTGTTGTGAGGTAAAGATGGAGGGAGGTGAGGAGTGTTGTGAGAGAAGGTAGTGAGGGATGGAGGGGAAGAAGGGAGGCAGGGAGGAATGGAGGGAGAAGGATTAGGAGGGAAGGTGGGAGGGAGGTACCTAGAGTCGCCGCGTGGTGGCGTTGCCTGCTGCGCACCACCAGCCGCGCCCACAACTTCACTGCGCAGTTAGGTTTGCCCGCTGCACACACACACACACACACACACATACTCGACCCTGCAACCACAAATAGGTGAGTACACACACGGGGCCAGGAGCTAGGACTCGACCTGAAGACTACATGAGAACACGAAAGACCATACGAGGATCTGAAAGACCAAACCAGGACCTGAAAGATCACATGAGGACCTGGACAAGCTGCAGGTCTGGTGTGAAAAGCTGCAGGTCAGGTGTAACAAGCTACAGGTCAAGTGCGACAAGCTGTAGGTCTGGTGTGACAAGCTGCAGGTCTGATATAACAAGCTGCAGGTCTGATATAACAAGCTGCAGGTCTGATATGACAAGCTGCGAGTCAGGTGCGACAAGCAGCAAGTCAGGTGCGACAAGCAGCAAGTCAGGTGCGACAAGCAGCAAGTCAGGTGCGACAAGCAGCTATTAAAATTCAACCCCCAACCAACGCAATGTTTAGAAAATTGGAAAAGGGGTAAAGAAAACCGGCAATGGGGTACAGACTCGGGGGGAAAACCATGATTACAAATATAACTCTGGAAGCAGGAACTCGGAACATATCGCCTGAGGCACACATCAACCCAATAACCTCCATGAACTAGCACCTAACATCTGAGACGAGCTTTGGGGACCCTTTACAAAGATTCAATCACGACATATATGTAAATAAACACACACACACACACCACACACACACACACACACACACACACACACACACACACACACACACACACACACACACACACATATATATATATATATATATATATATATATATATATACATATATATATATATATATATATATATATATATATATATATATATATATATATATATATATATATATATATATTTATATATATATGCAATAAGATCACAGTGAACAGGTGATTTCAAAATATGCAAAACAACCACTCTGAAAGAATAGAGAAATTCCAAGCGCTTTCGTGACTACTCACATTATCAAGGAACTATCACATTATCAAGGAACTATAGTTCCTTGATAATGTGAGTAGTCACGAAAGCGCTTGGAATTTCTCTATTCTTTCAGAGTGGCTGTTTTGCATATTCTGAAATCACCTGTTTACTGTGATCTTATTGTATATATATATATATATATATATATATATATATATATATATATATATATATATATATATATATATATATATATATATAGGATATATATAGTATCCTTGATAATATAGTATATAAAGCGCTATATATTTCTCTATATCTTTCATAGTGGCTGTATTTGCATATATCTGAAATCACCTATATTATGTGATATATACATATATATTATATATACATATATATATATATATATATATATATATATATATATATATATATATATATATATATATATATATATATATATGTATATATATTATATATATATATATATATATATATATATATATATATATATATATATATATATATATATATATATATATATATATATTATGAAAAGACATTATATAGACATAGACACTATATATAAACACTACTGATAGAGCGGATAAGGTAAGGCTGATGAGAGGGGCTGGATACCAGTACACACGACGGTACTGTTGGATGTTGAAAACAGTCATGTGGTACAGTACTGTGCTACAGTACTGTGCTACAGTGACGTGCAACAGTGACGTGCTATATCACGAAGACGATTTACAGCTGCAGAAACATTCTTGGTCGTCCCTACATGACACAGTGACTGACTGGCTCACAACCTGAGGTATTCAGGTTCGATACCTGGGTACCCGAGGTACGTATGTAACCCAGGTGTTCAAGTCTAGATTTGTGGGGTTGTATCCTTGGCACCATCACCGCAGAAACCCACCGGAAATAAGCCACATTCCCTGGCTTTCTCTGCCCTAGTCTCCATGACAGCTGTCTGTCACCTGTGACAGCTGTCCATCACCCGTCACTCACCGCTGCAGGTGTTAATGACACCATTAACACCTGTGATAATAAATCTACACTCTTATTGTACAAGACTGTTGACAAGATGTTCTTTGATTTGCTCTTAGGAGACTGCTACAATTACTACCTGCTACTACTGCTACTAGGTGAGTCGTCTACAACGTCTAGGCATCACTGGCCACGGTTACCCTTAACCGCGGCCAGTGACACTACGCTACTCTCAGACCTCTCTCCCTGCTTTGGGTCCTCCCTTACAACATTGCACAGCTCCTGATGACGCACTGAGAAGTGTGAAAGTACTTGAGCTAAAGATTTCCACCCCCGTGGCTTGTCGTGCATATATATATATATATATATATATATATATATATATATATATATATATATATATATATATATATATATATATATATGAATGGTGTAGGTGTTACTAAGAAAAGTGCACGAAGTGGCCATTAAGTTTATCTTGTTAGAGAGATAATTGACTTGTATTCAGTGATACAGTGGTGAGTCAGTAGAGTGTGAACGTGAGTACATGTGACTGTTTTCCAGAGTTACTCTGCTGATCTGGAGGACGTAGCGTCAACACGTGTATGAAGGAGAGAGAGAGAGAGAGAGAGAGAGAGAGAGAGAGAGAGAGAGAGAGAGAGAGAGAGAGAGAGAGAGAGAGAGAGAGAGAGAGAGAGAGAGAGAGACAGACAGACAGACAGACAGAGAGAGAGAGAGAGACAGAGATTACATACCTGAGGTGTAAGGGATTTGGGGTGGGTGTAAGTGATCCAGGAGGATGTGTGTCCTACGGTGAGTATATGGGACATGGGATAGGTGTAAGGGACCTGGGGTGAGTGTAAGTGACCTGGAGTGAGTGTAAGGGACCTGGAGTGTTAGGGACCTAGGGTGAGTGTAAGGGACCTGATGTGGGTGTCAGGGACCTGGGGTGAGTGTCAGGGACCTGGGGTGAGTGTAAGGGACCTGGGGTGAGTGTCAGAGACCTGTGGTGAATGTAAGGGACCTGTGGTGGGTGTCAGGGACCTGGAGTGAGTGTAAGGGACCTGAGGTGGGTGTCAGGGACATGGAGTGAGTGTAAGGGACCTGAGGTGGGTGTCAGGGACCTGGAGTGAGTTTAAGGGACCTGAGGTGGGTGTCAGGGACCTGGGGTGAGTGTCCTGGGGGTGAGGGAGACCTGTGAGTGTAGTGAGGTAGGTGTCAGGGACCTGAGTGTCAGAGACCTGGGGTGAGTGTAAGGGAACTGAGGTGAGTGTCAGGGACCTGGGGTGAGTGTCAGGGACCTGGGGTGAGTGTCAGGGACCTGGGGTGAGTGTCAGGGACCTGGGGTGAGTGTCAGGGACCTGAGGTGGGTGTAAGGGACCTGGGGTGAGTGTCCCACAACCTGGGGTGACAGGGACCTCCTTGAGCGTCATGTGGTGAGTTCATCCTCAGGGACCTTGAGTGTAAGGGGCCCACAACACTCTTCTCATATTATCCTCTTACTTCGGAATGACTGGAATTTGTAGCAGTGGGTGTGGCACCACCAGCTGGTGGTGTCCTAGATGGTGGTGCTGCATCAGCAAGCGGTGCTGCACCATCTGGTGGTGCCCTAGCTGGCGTTATTACATTAGCTGGTGGTGCTGCACCAGCTGGTGATTTTACATCAGCTGGTGGTGCTACACCAGCTGGTGGTGCTGCACCAGCTGGTGGTGTTGCACCAGCTGGTGGTGCAGCACCACTCTAGGCATCAATGGAGAGGTGATATAAGGTCGTGGGTACTGGGATGGGAGTAATCAGGTTTGATCTGAGGAAAGGGAGTCCAGCAGCAGCAGTTCACTTGACTGAGAGTCCTTCTGGGGCGTCAAGGGCCTTCCTCCCCTCCCTCTCCCCTCTCCCTCAAGGGAGAGGGGAAGGGAGAGAGACAAACACGCAATAGAGGGGAAGATGAGGTTAAAAGGATGATGATGAGTGAGGAAGATGAATGAGGGTGTGGGTGGGGGGGTGTGGGTTTGTGTCAACCAGGTGTGGTTGTAGCAAAGTCCTCTCCATCTCCTGTTCCATCAAATGGTGACCCCTTTCTTGCTCGCTCTCTCTCTCTCTCTTTTACACAGAGTTTGACAAGGTTAGGTTAAGGATCCCTAGCTTTATTGACAAGTTATTTACAGGTTAAGGATTCTCTCTCTCTCTCTCTCTCTCTCTCTCTCTCTCCCCTTCACATCAACAGGAACAACCAAAGATGGCGTCATCGACAAACCGGATAATTGCGAAATCCGTCAAATTGTTAATCAGGTCAGCCACAACACAGACAGAAACACTCGCAACACCTTAGTGTAAGCTGGGAAGTGTTTCAGTATGTGAGATAGATAGTGGTGGTACAAAATGAATATGTGCTTCTGACAGATAGCGGTGGTACAAACTGAACTAGTGGTACTAACAGACAGTGGTGGTACAATGACGAATACCAGACAGCACCTAGTACTCTCAATATCTAACACACACAAGTTAACACCATGCAGATAAATGGTATAGAGAACCGACAAGCTGATAAATTAGACACATGTGCAACACTTGGGTATCTTTACTGTGGAAACGTTTCGCCTGCACAGTAGGAGTCTTCAGTCAAATATTGAGTCAGAAGGAGTAGATGTGATATGAAAATGATGTAATCAGTCCATCAACCTTGGAGAAACAGTATTTGAGGTGGTCAGTCCCTCAGCCTGGCTAAGGAACCGACCACCTCATATCTCCGAGGCTGATGGACTAATTCCATCATTTTAATTTCACTACTACTCCTACTGCCTCTGTATCTGACTGAAGAAGTCTACTGTGCAGGCGAAACATTTCAACAACTGTTGCACATGTGTCTTAATCATCAACATAAACAATATAAAGTTACAATACCATGGCTGCAACAATACACAAACAATAGCACTTAGGAAAGGGAAAGTAATGACAACCTTTCGGTCCGACTTGGGCCACTGATTTGTCAATGACCCAATTCGGACCAAAACATTACTTCCCCTCTCCTAAATGCTGAATTATCCGTGTAACATGAACACTCGTCACACCTAGCATGAATATGCTGTCTGGTTTCCTTCTCCAAGTCACATAAAGAACGTAGACATAAGAGAATACAGAGAAAAGTAACACCATAACTGGAGAATATTCCGGGGGTCAACGCCCCCGTGGCTCCATCCATGAAGGTTTAAATCACTCAGCCTGTCCTCTGGCAGATAAAGGAGGCTGCAAAGAGACCTTGTACACACCTTCAAGATGTTAAACAAGTTCGTTATGCTCAAGCATGAGGATCTTGATAATGTGCAGTTTGTTACAGTTACAAAAAGCAAGGTAATGAAACTCTGTGGTATGAGGTGTAACACGAATGTGTGGGGTCAGAGTTTCTTCCCAAGGTAGTGGAGCACTGGAGCAGTCTTTTCACGGAAGTTGTGGGTATCAAAATCAAGTCAGTCTTATATACCAGCAGTGGCAGGGAAGTGAGTGGAAGACAGTGAGAGTGTTACATATTTTACCATCCTTGCTTCAAGAAACCTGACAATAGTACGTAGTCCTCAGTCGAAACGCTAGAATGTTGTTCTCAGTATAAGTGTTGATGACTCCTAACCTAAGTGTTGACGACTTCTAGCCTAGGTGTTCACGACTTCTGTTATTTGCAGTTCCAATGTACACACTCATTCTCTCTCTCCCATGCCCATCCTTCATGCTCTGGTCCGTATGTACCAAGTGGCTTATCACTCTGACCTTGTGTGTGACAGAGATAGTCGTTGTTACTACCCTCCCAGGTCGTGCGTCGTCCCTACCTGAGATTTAGAGCCCTTCACCATATTATCGCAAAAACACCAATAACAACTTGTGTTATATAGTCTTCATCGGCCTCGGTCTGGGACCGTACCAAGGGCGCGGCGATCCCCCCCCCCCCCGCGGAACACACACTAGCAGAGTGCTTCACGCTTGGTTAAACAGTGTGTAAAACAGACAAGGAGGGTTATGTCACTGTGAAATGAAGTTTCTAGTGAGCGAAACGTCTTCACGATAAAATGGAAGGCTTCTAAACTGAAGAAGCCTCGTCCGCAGGCTAAACATTTCAAGCTTCCATGATTTTTCTTGTTTCGTCCGCAAGAGGAGGCCAGTGATGGATATTTCAGTGGTGACGGCAGGAACCCAGAGTAGCGGGTAGCGGGGCAGTCAACATCTTTTAAATAGCAGTTAGCGGCAGTGATAAGACGGTTAGGCGGCAGCCTTTGCCCTTGTGGGAGCACACACACACACACACACACACACACACACACACACACACACACACACACACACACACACACACACACACACTGGTGGTGCTGGTCACGGCGGTGTTGGTCACCACCAAGGATGGAACTGTTGATGACATGATCTCAGAAGTCGTCAGCGTGAGGCAACACAACACAGGCAGCAGCAGCATATTAACTGGGACAGTGATGAAATCAAACACTTATTCGGAAAATAAAAGTTTATTTGAAAAATATATGGTAACGATGTGACAGATAATTGATTTAAAAAGAGATATGATTACATTTTGCTTTTATAATCATTGCTTCACGCTTTGGCACAGAATCAACCAATGTTGAAGACATTTTGGCAAGTTCTTCATCCTGGTACCAGGTCCTAATAACAACAACAATTAGCTTCTCCACAGTTGAATTGTCCTGTTTTGCGATCCTACGTTTGGTTATTGCTCATAGATTATCAATTGGGTTAAGGTCAGGAGAGTTTCCAGGCCAATTTAGAGCGCTTAGCCCACTCACTTCGACGAACGTCAGCATTTTTCTGGAAGTGTGGCATGGAGTAAGATCCTGCTGGAAAATGCCTTCTCCATCAGGAAAGTCTTTGTGCACAATGGGAAGCAAATGAGTTGCCAGGATTGCTTTGTATTTGTCACTGTTCATCGTTCCGTCAACAATAACAAGCCGTCCAAGGCCTTCAGCAGTAAAACTACCCCAAAACATCTTAGGTGGGTGTTTTGGTGCTTACTGAATGTGTCCATTATTCGTCTCACTACCACTGATCTGTACCTAGTATGTACTTCAAAATGTGCCTCATCATCACGGCAGCCATTTTTTCTTCATAGTAGCAGTCAATAACTGTTTCTTTACTGTTTTTCTGACAGTTGTGCCAGCTTAAGAAGCCTTCG
>NC_091333.1:3484892-3507392 GCF_038502225.1 Cherax quadricarinatus
TGATGGACTGATTACATCGTCTTCAAGTATCTTCTGCTTCTATCAACTTTGCTGTACTCGACTGAAGAAGCCTACTGTGTAGGCGAAACGTTTCAAAATAAAGATACCTAACTGTTGCATATGTGTCTTACCTAACAATCTGTCGGTATTTTATACCATTTTAATGTTCATTCTGTCAGACACTGCAACACAAGGGTATCTTGGTACAGACCATCTACTTCGACAACCTCTACTAGTGAGAACGGCTGGGTTTGAGAGGGACCTGCCCTCCCAAATCAACCTACGTCTCACCTCCTGGGACTATATAAGGCCCGATTCTGTCACTTCAACTTCATATTGTTTCAGACAACGGAACAATGCTCTTCTCCAGACTGAGGGACTGACCACCTCAAAACTTTAAGGGTGATGGACTGATTACATCGTCTTCAAGTATCTTCTGCTTCTATCAACTTTGCTGTACTCGACTGAAGAAGCCTACTGTGTAGGCGAAACGTTTCAAAATAAAGATACCTAACTGTTGCATATGTGTCTTACCTAACAATCTGTCGGTATTTTATACCATTTTAATGTTCATGAGGTAATGAGTCCTTCAGCCTTGAAGTTACTGAATAAGACCGTAGTGTCGAAGAGTCTGAAGCAGAGGCATGAAGACTGGCAAAATGTTGTGGTGATACCGACAAGATATGGAAAAAGACACTTATGTACAGTTCAGGACATTTATTAAAGGAATGGATATAAATTCTCTGGAAAATGTACAAAGGAGGATGACAAAGTTGATCCCATGTATCAGAAACCTTCCCTATGAGGATAGACTAAGGGCCCTGAAACTGCACTCTCTAGAAAGACGTAGAATTAGGGGGGATATGATTGAGGTGTATAAATGGAAGACAGGAATAAATAAAGGGGATGTAAATAGTGTGCTGAAAATATCTAGCCTAGACAGGACTCGCAGCATTGGTTTTAAGTTGGAAAAATTCAGATTCAGGAAGGATATAGGAAAGTACTGGTTTGGTAATAGAGTTGTGGATGAGTGGAACAAACTCCCGAGTACAGTTATAGAGGCCAGAACGTTGTGTAGCTTTAAAAATAGGTTGGATAAATGGTAAGACACATATGCAACAGTTAGGTATCTTTATTTCGAAACGTTTCGCCTACACAGTAGGCTTCTTCAGTCGAGTACAGCAAAGTTGATAGAAGCAGAAGATACTTGAAGACGATGTAATCAGTCCATCACCCTTAAAGTTTTGAGGTGGTCAGTCCCTCAGTCTGGAGAAGAGTATTGTTCCGTTGTCTGAAACAATATATTGTTTCAGACAATATATTGAAACAATATATTGTTTCAGACAATATATTGAAACAATATATTGTTTCAGACAACGGAACAATGCTCTTCTCCAGACTGAGGGACTGACCACCTCAAAACTTTAAGGGTGATGGACTGATTACATCGTCTTCAAGTATCTTCTGCTTCTATCAACTTTGCTGTACTCGACTGAAGAAGCCTACTGTGTAGGCGAAACGTTTCGAAATAAAGATACCTAACTGTTGCATATGTGTCTTACCTAACAATCTGTCGGTATTTTATACCATTTTAATGTTCATCAGGTTGGATAAATACATGAGTAGATGTGGGTGGGTGTGAGTTAGACCTGATAGCTTGTGCTACCAGGTCGGTTGCCGTGTTCCTCCCTTAAGTCAGTGTGACCTGACCTGACTAGGTTGGGTGCATTGGCTTAAGCCGGTAGGAGACTTGGACCTGCCTCGCATGTTCCTTCGTTCTTATGTTCTTATATTCTTAAACGTTTCGCCACACAGAAGCCACTCGTGGCGAAACGTTTCCTTTAATGTCCTGAACTGTACTTATATACTGGCGTCAGGTGAGGGATGTGTAGAAGATTAAGATACTGTCACTGGTAGACGGGACTGCCCAGTGGAAGCAGGTCATACCCGAGGCACGGGCTAGCAGCATGTTATCAAGTTTTATCAAGTCGTTACGGCTTGACAAAGCTCCTGGAGAGCGAAACGTTGCCACAATAAAATGCCACATTAGTTGCACTTGTGTCCTTGCACCTAACACATTGTTGGTAATTCTAGCAACATAATACGGGCTAGCAGTAGTAAAGAGGTTGTGGAGATGTTCTCTGAACCAAGATTCCACGATGTTGCAGTGTCCGACAAGCTGTACGTGTATATACTATATGTATATGTATATACTATATGTATATGTATATACTATATGTATATGTATATACAATACCGACAACATGAAGAATTAAACACATGTGCAACATCTGGGTTTCTTCATGCCTGAGCTTCAGAATCTTCAAGACTTCGGTGCTCTTCACCAACTCCAAGACTGAGGCACGGATTACCTCTTTTTTTTTTGTATATAGTTCTTCTGCCTTCTAATTATATCCTTGAATTTGTAGATGAATGGTTCAGAAAACCGACACGTTGATAAATTAGACACATGTGCAACTCTTGGGTATCTTTACTGAGGAAACGTTTCGGAATAAATGTTGTTAGTCCATCAAGATTGATGGACTGACCACATCGACTCAAGGTTGAGGGACTGATTACCTCATTCTCCCCCTGTTCTTCATGTTTCTCCTTTGTATGGACTGATGAAACCACTGTGTGGCGAAACGTTTCCTCAATGGTGGCCCGGTGGCCTGGTGGCTAAAGCTCCCGCTTCACACACGGAGGGCCCGGGTTCGATTCCCGGCGGGTGGAAACATTTCGACACGTTTCCTTACACCTGTTGTCCTGTTCACCTAGCAGCAAATAGGTACCTGGGTGTTAGTCGACTGGTGTGGGTCGCATCCTGGGGGACAAGATTAAGGACCCCAATGGAAATAAGTTAAGACAGTCCTTGATGACGCACTGACTTTCTTGGGTTATCCTGGGTGGCTAACCCTCCGGGGTTAAAAATCCGAACGAAATCTTATCTTAATAAAGATACCTAAGATTTGTACATGTGTCTAATTTATCATCCTTGAATTTGTATTGATAAAGCCACTGGATGGCGGAACGTCTACAATATAGATACCCTGATATTGCACATGTGTCTAATTCTTCATCTTGTCGGTATTTTATACCATACATGTACAGGACAGAGTGTCGACGTGACACGTGTTGTGTGTGGGAGGGAGATGTTGGTTTGTTTACATCGTCCAGAGGTGAGTAAGTCGCATGTCACCCTCCAGCTGTGCTGAGGTCATCACTCACACACACTCCCATCACTCAGAGTTAAAGGTCAAGGCGGTATTGGGTCCTCAAACCTGACAGTTGGAAAATGACTGCAATGCCTGGGTGAATTACTCTTCTTACAGCTCAACACAGGTTAATTCTTTTTACAACCGAATTTCTGATAAGTCCCCCGTGAGTTCTTTTGTGTGGCCAGCTGGTCAAATCGCCAGTGTCTGGCTGGTCATCACATACATCACAATACTGTGTCTGGAGCAAACTTGAACTAGTCCACAAGTTGGAAATGAAAACTCTCTCAATTGCTCTTAACAATCTTGCTTCCTCTACTGCCCTGAAGGTTGAATGGGAATGTAACTCGCTGCTTCCTTTTCTTTATGTTCATCTCCACAACTCTGACACTGTCTTTACTCTTCCTCGTCTACCATAAACCTGGGCACACTCACATGTGCTGAAAATGGTATAAAATTACAAGTTGATGATTAAGTCACATGTGCAACAGTTATGTTTAAGCGTTTCGCCTGCACAGTAGGCTTATCCAGTCAAATACAGAGGCAGTAGGAGTAGTAGTGAAGTGGAGAAAAAGTATTTGAGGTGGTCAGTCCCTCAGCCTGGCTGAGGGACTGACCACCTCATATCTTCAAAACTGATGGACTCATAACATCATCTTCATTTCACTATTACACCTGCTGTATTTGACTGAAGAAGTCTACTGTGTAGGCGAAACGTTGCAACAATAAAGATACTCAGGTGTTGCACACGTGACTTAATCATGACATTCACATATACAATAACTACTGTGTCCTACCACGCATGTTTTAATTAAAACATTGGTTTAGTTTGTCTATTTCTCCATTCCTTCTTTATTATCATAATATATTTCTCAATTCCTTCTTTATTATCATAATATATTTCTCCATTCCTTCTTTATTATCATAATATATTTCTCCATTCCTTCTTTATTATCATAATATATTTCTCCATTCCTTCTTTATTATCATAATATATTTCTCCATTCCTTCTTTATTATCATAATATATTTCTCCATTCCTTCTTTATTATCATAATATATTTCTCCATTCCTTCTTTATTATCATAATATATTTCTCCATTCCTTCTTTATTATCATAATATATTTCTCCATTCCTTCTTTATTATCATAATATGTTCACTTCCTTCATACTTCTTCCTTCCAATCTTTCAAAACTTACTTTAATTGTTATTAAAACCTTGACGTAACCTGTAGTCACTTTAAACTTCCTTTTACATACCCAACCATCACCACCACCTCCTCCAACTTCACCACCACCTCCTCCAACTTCACCAACACCACCTCCAACTTCACCAACACCACCTCCAACTTCACCAACACCACCTCCAACTTCACCAACACCACCTCCAACTTCACCAACACCACCTCCAACTTCACCAACACCACCTCCAACTTCACCAACACCACCTCCAACTTCACCAACACCACCTCCAACTTCACCAACACCACCTCCAACTTCACCAACACCACCTCCAACTTCACCAACACCACCTCCAACTTCACCAACACCACCTCCAACTTCACCAACACCACCTCCAACTTCACCAACACCACCTCCAACTTCACCAACACCACCTCCAACTTCACCAACACCACCTCCAACTTCACCAACACCACCTCCAACTTCACCACCACCTCCTCCAACTTCACCACCATCTCCTCCAACTTCACCACCATCTCCTCCAACTTCCCCACCACCACCTCCTCCAACTTCACCACCACCTCCTCCAACTTCACCACCACCTCCTCCAACTTCACCACCACCACCTCCAACTTCACCAACACAACCTCCAACTTCACCAACACCACCTCCAACTTCACCAACACCACCTCCAACTTCACCACCACCTCCTCCAACTTCACCAACACTACCTCCAACTTCACCAACACCACCTCCAACTTCACCACCACCTCCTCCAACTTCACCAACACCACCTCCAACTTCACCAACACCACCTCCAACTTCACCACCACCTCCTCCAACTTCACCAACACCACCTCCAACTTCACCAACACCACCTCCAACTTCACCACCACCTCCTCCAACTTCACCAACACCACCTCCAACTTCACCACCACCACCATTTCCAACTTCACCACTACCTCCAACTTCACCACCACCACCATTTCCAACTTCACCACTATCTCCAACTTCACCACCACCTCCAACTTCACCACCACCACCATTTCCAACTTCACCACTATTTCCAACTTCACCACCACTATCTCCAACTTCACCACCACCTCCAACTTCACCACCACCACCATTTCCAACTTCACCACCAATATTTCCAACTTCACCACCACTATCTCCAACTTCACCACCACTATCTCCAACTTCACCACCATCACCATTTCCAACTTCACCACCACTATCTCCAACTTCACCACCACTATCTCCAACTTCACCACCAACACCACCTCCAACTTCACTTCTCAATCTCTCAGTAGCACTGTGCCATCAACAAACAGCAACTGTGAAATCCCCACTTTACATCAGATTCATCATGTGTCAAGGCCACACTTCTCCCTAACACTTGGACATCCACTTCGTCTACAACCTGGTCTATGAGTTACTTTTTAGTGGAAAATATTCCAGTTCTTCACTACACACAAACGCTAACTCGACAGGGTCATACAGCTCTGGTTCCTAATCAATAAATGCCTCAACTGGCTTCTTTTTTTACTAATATAAGTACTGCTCACATTCTTCAAACTCTTAATTCACTCATTCCTTTCACATCTCCTGTTCTTTCTATCGTTGTCAGTCACATTTCTTCCATATACTTCACTTGCTAGACCCAACATACTTATTCCCTATAATTCCTGCATTCTCTTATCAAAATTTACTTCTATACAAAATAAAAATATACAATCCTCGCGTACCTTCTCTCTCTCTCTCTTTCTCTCTACCACCACTACTTCCTCCAACTTCGCCACCACCTCCTCCAACTTCACCACCACCTCCTCCAACTTCACCACCACCACCTCCAACTTCACCACCACTACCGGAGTTATCGTTTACTACAGACACAACATGCAAACACTACGGTTATAACTACGGGAGTACCAACTCGGGGCCTCCTACAGGTGAAACATCCTGTGCAGTTATTAAAGCCACGTTTAAAACCTCTTGAGTCTGGTAAGTGAGACACTTGTGCAACACTTGGGTATCTTCTAGAAACGTTTCGTCAGTCACTGGCTTCTTCAGTTCAATGCAGAAGCCAGTGACTGGCGAAACGTTTCCAAAATAATGCTACCCAACTATTGTACAAGTGTTTCGTTTATCAACTTGTCGGTTTTATAAGCCATTTATTCAAACCTGTTGATTCTGTTCTATGGTGTCAGATCTTCGTATTCCAGCTGCACCCAAGCATTTTCTCGCGTGTGTCCTCTCTCTTACGACTGACGCACTTGGCTTTGTTCCAAGGCATGACGTGAGTGTGTTTGTCCTGGTGAATTACACGTGTTACTGAAACGTGCTCACCACACACACACACACACACACACACACACACACACACACACACACACACACACACACACACACAACCCCACCTTCCACAGAGATTTACATTTTACCTCCCAACAAAATTTACCTCTTCATCTTCCTTCTTTCTTCCCCTCCTCCTCCTCCTCTTGCTGCTGCTCTTTTTTTTTTTTTGCCTGCTGCAACAGGACATTTAACTTCATATCTGAATGTTTCTTTCAATTGCCTTGATGAAACTTGTCCCAAGACAAACCTGACACATGTGCTGGTGTCTTGTTGGTTGTTAACACAAGTGTGTAGTGTAGACACTCCTGGTCATGCTGCGATCTTCATATTCACATCTTTCCTAACGATCTTTATACACTCTGTTTAATGTACAGATTCACCTCAACCGTATCTAAAACACAGTATCACTCGGCGTACAGTAGCTCGGTCGCTAGAGCACTCAGCTCACACACTCAGCTCCGGGAATCTATCTCCCGTATATACGGCTGGAAAACATTAAGAAGTGTTCCCATAAGACACCTGCTGTCCATGTTCACATATTAGTAAAATAGGTACCTGGGTGTTAGTCGACTGGTGTAGGTCGCATCCTGGGGACAAAATCGACCTTTCTATACAACAAGCGACTTTCTATATAATAGTATGTCAGTGATGTCAGCTATGGTCTGAATACCTTGTACATGTACTTGTAGAAATAAAATTATTATTATTATTATTATTATTATTATTATTATTATTATTATTATTATTATTATTATTATTATTACCATGTGTGATATAAATGGTTTAATACACCGGCATGTTGAAGAATTAGACACCTGTGCAACAATTGGGAACTTTTAATTATAACTATAATTTTTAAAGGGAGTGGAGGGGTAAGCCAGTGGAAGGTCTCGATCAGATGACTAAAAGCTCCAGCTGCAGGTCATCATATGACTAAGACCCGCGTCAGGAAATATTTGTCATGTTTCCTGACCATCATTTCCTAATGTGACATTTTATTGTCACATTAATTGCACTTGTGTCCTTTTACTTAACAAACCGTACCTAACCTAACCTTTACTGAGGAAGAGTTTCGCCATACAGTGGCTTTAGTGAAGCCAACTGTGTGGGCGAAACGTTTCCTCACATGAAGATGCCAAGCGACTCATTCTTCACCACTCCCCAGGATGCCACCCACAACATTCGACTAACACGTGGGTACCTATTTCCTGCCAGGTGAAGAGGACCAGCAAGTGACGTAGGTACCTACTTCCTGCTAGGTGAAGAGGACCAGCAAGTGACTTAGGTACCTACTTCCTGCTAGGTGAAGAGAAGCAGGAAGTGTTAGGAGGCTTGCCTAAGGTACTTACCCTTATGGAAAGTAACACTAAATACCTTAGGTAACATACAGGAGTGTACTGACGACTGAAGAAATATGTTCTCCCATCTTTCTCCGCTGACGATTAAGCCGCATGTGCAACGGATCTGTATATTTCGACCCTCTTCTGGGATCCTCTTCAGCAGAAGGGGATGGAAATATACAGGTGAATCAGCCTCCTGTGTTACTGTCTCTATGTGGGTTATTAATGACACGTATTCATTATACACTGTGTATATACATGTGGCGTATGTATATAATGTACATAGTGGATTGATTTCGGAAATGTAATTATCGATATATAATGGGGATAGTGGGCAGTGATATCACAAGGTGGTCACTGACATCGCCGGGTGGTCACTGACATCGCCGGGTGGTTACTGGCATCACCAGGTGGCCACTGACATCACCAGATGGTCACTGACATCACCAGATGGTCACTGACATCATCAGGTGGTCACTGACATCACCAGGTGGTCACTAACATCGCCGGGTGGTCACTGACATCGCCGGGTGGTCACTGACATCGCCGGGTGGTCACTGACATCACCAGGTGGTCACTGACATCACCAGGTAGGTACTGACATCACCATATAAAAGCCACATAAAATCTGGAGGTAAGTGGGAGACAGCACATTAATAGTGGTAGGTGGCAGGTGGGTGAGTGAGGCGATGCAGGTGGTGTTAACCACAGGTGGTGAGCGGACAGGTGGCCACGAAGGCTCCTGGTCCTAAATCCCGGCCGTTCTGACACCATCAAAGGCTGGTGTGAGCACCAAGACTTCACTGACTTCACAGAGTCGTCTCTAGATCTAAACAAGAGTTAATCTGACGTCAGAGATGACTGGAACACCTGGTACATCAATTTGACGTCAGATATCACTGGGAAGTCACTGACGACAGTGATGACTGGGAATAACTGGTACATCAGTCAGTTTGACGTCAGTGATGACTGAGAATAACTGGTACATCAGTCAGTCTGACGTCAGTGATGACTGAGAATAACTGGTACATCAGTCAGTCTGACGTCAGTGATGACTTAATGACTGATCTACGTCTTCTGTACATAACCAGTTACATTAACAACCCATATAAGATGACCATAGGTGAATAACGGCACCATAGGTGAACAACGGCACCATAGGTGAACAACGGCACCATAGGTGAACAACGGCACCATAGGTGAACAACGGCACCATAGGTGAACAACGGCACCATAGGTGAACAACGACACCATAGGTGAACAACGGCACCATAGGTGAACAACGGCACCATAGGTGAACAACGGCACCATAGGTGAACAACGGCACCATAGGTGAACAACGGCACCATAGGTTAACAAAGGCATCATGTGTGAACACAGGCACCCACACTGCTTCATACACCCACACTGCTTCATATACACACACTGCTTCATACACCCACACTGCTTCATACACTCACACTGCTTCATACACCCACACCGCTTCATATACACACACTGCTTCATACACCCACACTGCTTCATATACACACACTGCTTCATACACCCACACTGCTTCATACACCCACACTGCTTCATACACCCACACTGCTTCATATACACACACTGCTTCATACACCCACACTGCTTCATACACCCACACTGCTTCATATACACACTGCTTCATACACTCACACTGCTTCATACACCCACACTGCTTCATACACCCACACTGCTTCATATACACAC
Source organism: Cherax quadricarinatus (assembly GCF_038502225.1). Taxonomy (NCBI): domain Eukaryota; kingdom Metazoa; phylum Arthropoda; class Malacostraca; order Decapoda; family Parastacidae; genus Cherax; species Cherax quadricarinatus. The sequence goes on from NC_091333.1 coordinate 3,494,713, forward strand.
ACTGCTTCATACACTCACACTGCTTCATACACCCACACCGCTTCATATACACACACTGCTTCATACACTCACACTGCTTCATACACCCACACCGCTTCATATACACACACTGCTTCATACACCCACACTGCTTCATATACACACACTGCTTCATACACTCACACTGCTTCATACACCCACACTGCTTCATACACCCACACTGCTTCATACACCCACACCGCTTCATATACACACACTGCTTCATACACTCACACTGCTTCATACACCCACACCGCTTCATATACACACACTGCTTCATACACCCACACTGCTTCATATACACACACTGCTTCATACACTCACACTGCTTCATACACCCACACTGCTTCATACACCCACACCGCTTCATATACACACACTGCTTCATACACCCACACCGCTTCATATACACACACTGCTTCATACACCCACACTGCTTCATATACACACACTGCTTCATACACTCACACTGCTTCATACACCCACACTGCTTCATACACCCACACTGCTTCATATACACACACTGCTTCATACACCCACACTGCTTCATACACCCACACTGCTTCATACACCCACACTGCTTCATATACACACACTGCTTCATACACTCACACTGCTTCATACACCCACACTGCTTCATATACACACACTGCTTCATACACTCACACTGCTTCATACACCCACACTGCTTCATACACCCACACTGCTTCATATACACACACTGCTTCATACACTCACACTGCTTCATACACCCACACCGCTTCATATACACACACTGCTTCATACACTCACACTGCTTCATACACCCACACCGCTTCATATACACACACTGCTTCATACACTCACACTGCTTCATACACCCACACTGCTTCATACACCCACACTGCTTCATATACACACACTGCTTCATACACTCACACTGCTTCATACACCCACACCGCTTCAGATACACACACTGCTTCATACACTCACACTGCTTCATACACCCACACCGCTTCATATACACACACTGCTTCATACACCCACACTGCTTCATACACCCACACTGCTTCATACACCCACACCGCTTCATATACACACACTGCTTCATACACTCACACTGCTTCATACACCCACACTGCTTCATACACCCACACCGCTTCATACACCCACACCGCTTCATATACACACACTGCTTCATACACCCACACTGCTTCATACACCCACACCGCTTCATACACTCACACTGCTTCATACACCCACACTGCTTCATACACCCACACCGCTTCATATACATACACTGCTTCATACACTCACACTGCTTCATACACCCACACTGCTTCATACACCCACACCGCTTCATATACACACACTGCTTCATACACTCACACTGCTTCATACACCCACACTGCTTCATACACCCACACCGCTTCATATACACACACTGCTTCATACACCCACACTGTTTCATACACCCACACTGCTTCATACACCCACACCGCTTCATATACACACACTGCTTCATACACCCCACACTGCTTCATACACCCACGCTGCTTCATACACCTACACTGCTCATACACCTACACTGCTCATACACCTACACTGCTCATACACCTACACTGCTCATACACCTACACTGCTCATACACCTACACTGCTCATACACCTACACTGCTCATACACCTACACTGCTCATACACCTACACTGCTCATATACACACACTGCTTCATACACCCCACACTGCTTCATACACCCACACTGCTTCATACACCCACACTGCTTCATATACACACACTGCTTTATACACCCACACTGCTTCATACACCCACACTGCTTCATACACCCACACTGCTTCATACACCCCACACTGCTTCATACACCCACACTGCTTCATACACCCACACTGCTTCATATACACACACTGCTTCATACACCCACACTGCTTCATACACCCACACTGCTTCATACACCCACACTGCTTCATATACACACACTGCTTCATATACACACACTGCTTCATACACCCACACTGCTTCATACACCCACACCGCTTCATATACACACACTGCTTCATACACCCCACACTGCTTCATACACCCACGCTGCTTCATACATCCACACTGCTTCATACACCCACACTGCTTCATACACCCACACTGCTTCATACACACACTGCTTCATACACCCACACTGCTTCATACACCCACACTGCTTCATACACCCACACCGCTTCATATACACACACTGCTTCATACACCCACACTGCTTCATATACACACACTGCTTCATATACACACACTGCTTCATACACCCACACTGCTTCATACACCCACACTGCTTCATACACCCACACCGCTTCATATACACACACTGCTTCATACACCCACACTGCTTCATATACACACACTGCTTCATATACACACACTGGTTCATACAGCCACACTGCTTCATACACCCACACTGCTTCATACACCCACACTGCTTCATACACCCACACCGCTTCATATACACACACTGCTTCATACACCCACACTGCTTCATATACACACACTGCTTCATATACACACACTGCTTCATACACCCACACTGCTTCATACACCCACACTGCTTCATACACCCACACTGCTTCATACACCCACACTGCTTCATACACCCACACTGCTTCATACACCCACACTGCTTCATACACACACACTGCTTCATACACCCACACTGCTTCATACACCCACACTGCTTCATATACACACACTGCTTCATATACACACACTGCTTCATACACACACACTGCTTCATACACCCACACTGCTTCATACACCCACACTGCTTCATACACACACACTGCTTCATACACCCACACTACTTCATCTGGTCTCTACTACACCCACAATGCTCTACCTATCTCCTGCTACACACTCATCACCACTCATCACCTGCACATCTTCACAGCATCATTCATCCTCACTACTCATCCCTGCACATCTTCACAGCATCGTTCATCCTCACTACTCATCCCTGCACATCTTCACAGCATCATTCATCCTCACTACTCATCCCTGCACATCTTCACAGCATCGTTCATCCTCACTACTCATCCCTGCACATCTTCACAGCATCGTTCATCCTCACTACTCATCCCTGCACATCTTCACAGCATCATTCATCCTCACTACTCATCCCTGCACATCTTCACAGCATCGTTCATCCTCACTACTCATCCCTGCACATCTTCACAGCATCGTTCATCCTCACTACTCATCCCTGCACATCTTCACAGCATCATTCATCCTCACTACTCATCCCTGCACATCTTCACAGCATCGTTCATCCTCACTACTCATCCCTGCACATCTTCACAGCATCATTCATCCTCACTACTCATCCCTGCACATCTTCACAGCATCATTCATCCTCACTACTCATCCCTGCACATCTTCACAGCATCGTTCATCCTCACTACTCATCCCTGCACATCTTCACAGCATCGTTCATCCTCACTACTCATCCCTGCACATCTTCACAGCATCATTCATCCTCACTACTCATCCCTGCACATCTTCACAGCATCATTCATCCTCACTACTCATCCCTGCACATCTTCACAGCATCATTCATCCTCACTACTCATCCCTGCACATCTTCACAGCATCGTTCATCCTCACTACTCATCCCTGCACATCTTCACAGCATCGTTCATCCTCACTACTCATCCCTGCACATCTTCACAGCATCATTCATCCTCACTACTCATCCCTGCACATCTTCACAGCATCGTTCATCCTCACTACTCATCCCTGCACATCTTCACAACATCATTCATCCTCACTACTCATCCCTGCACATTTTGACAGCATCATTCATCCTCACTACTCATCCCTGCACATTTTGACAGCATCGTTCATCCTCACTACTCATCCCTGCACATCTTCACAGCATCGTTCATCCTCACTACTCATCCCTGCACATTATCAATAAAGACGGAGAGGGTTTTATATCTCTTATATATCCTTATTACATATCAAATTCAGCGTTATTAAGCAGTGACATAATCAATGACTCTCCATAATGTTGGTCACAGGTAAGCTGCAGATATATAGCTTATGACAGTATCGATCACAGGCTGACTAGGTTCACTGATACCACGTACCACTCATAGTGTGAGGGTGAGTGTAGGAGAGGTGAGGGTGTGTGAGTGTAGGAGAGGTGAGCGTGTGTGAGTGTAGAAGAGGTGAGGGTGTGTGTAGGAGAGGTGAGGGTGTGTGAGTGTACGAGAGGTGAGGGTGTGTGTAGGAGAGGTTAGGGCGTATGAGTGTACGAGAGGTGAGGGTGTGTGAGTGTAGGGGAGGTGAGGGTGAGTGTAGGAGAGGTTAGGGTGTGTGAGTGTAGGAGAGGTGAGTGCATGAGAGGTATACCAGGAGAGGTATACCTGGAGAGGGTTTCGGGGGTCAACGCACCCGCGGCTCCGCCTGAGACCAGGCCTCGTGGTGGATTAGGGTCTGATCAACTAGGCTGTTACTTCTGGACGCAAGCAAACTGACGCACGAACCACAGCCCGGCTGGTCAGGTACTGACTTTAGGTGCCTTTCCAATGCCTTCTTGAAGACAGCCATGGGCCTACTGGTAATCCCCCTTATGTATGCTGGGAGGGAGTTGAACAGTCTTGGGCCCCTGACACTTATTGTGTTGTCTCTTAGCGCACTCGTGGTGCCCCTGCTTTTCATTGGGGAAATGTTGCATCTCCTGCCAAATCTTTTGCTTTCACAGGGAGTGATTTTCGTGTGCAAGTTTGGTACTAATCCCTCTAGGATTTGCCAAGTGTATATTATCATGTATCTCTCTAGCCTGCGTTCCAGGGAATACAAATCAAGGGATTTCAACCGTACCCAGTAATTTAGGTGCCTTATCGTACTTCTGTGTGCCGTGAAAGTTCTTTGTACACTCTCCAGGTCAGCAATTTCGCCTGCCCTGCAGGGGGCAGTTAGTGTACAGCAGTATTCCAGCCTAGAGAGAACAAGTGATTTGAAGAGAATCATCATGGGCTTGGCGTCCCTAGTTTTGAAGGTTTTCATTATCCATCCTATCATTTTCCTAGCAGATGCGGTAGATACATTGTTGTGGTCTTTGAAGGCTAGATCCTCTGACATTATCACTCCCGGGTCCTTCACATTACTTTTTCACTCTAGTGTATGGTTAGAATTTGTTGTATATCCTGATACAGTTTAAATTTCCTCAAGTTTTCCATATCAGAGTAGTCGAAATTTCTCTTCACTGAACTTCATATTGTTTTTAGTTGCCCATTAGAAGATTTGGTTGATTTGGTGAGATGAGGGAAGGGTAAACAGGTGACTGTCGTGGGTGACTGTTTTCAGCTGTGATTGTTATGAGCTGTGATTGTTCTCAGCAGTGACTGTTGTCAATTGTGATTGCTCTCAGCTGTGACTGTTTCAGCTGTGAATGTTCTCAGCCCTGACTGTTTGCAGCTGTGATTGTTATGAGCTGTGACTATTTTCAGCTTTGATTGTTCTCAGCCGTGACTGCTTTCAGCTGTAATTGTTCTCAGCCGTGACTGTTCTCAGCTGCGACTGTTTTCAGCTGTGATTGTTTTCAGCTGTGACTGACCTCAGCTGCAAATGATCTCAGCTGGTCATGGGAAAAATATCTGTGTTAGTGAGAGAAGGTATTGGTTGGTCAGTGTGGTCACCTCCGGGTTATCACTGTCTTCACAGTGACGCTCAACCTCCAGAATAACAATGTATTTCTGACATCTTTCTATTAATTTCTACTGATTCATCTGAAGCATAACACACACACACACACACACACACACACACACACACACACACACACACACACACACACACACACACACAAAACAGGCTAAGTATCTCTCGACAAATGTTCCTAACACACCACTACACCCACCTACTTTCCAACATTCTACACCCCTGGCCACCGGGTATGGGCATGGAGGTATGTGTGGGGTTTCCGTGCATGTGAGTGACATTTATTTGCATCTCCCACACACACACATTCCCCAGCAAGCACCACTCATACTAATGACAGCTGCAACATTTCTCAACAAGCGGCCGTAACACTCTTGAGGGACCTGCATCACCCTCGCTCCACACATGACTCACTTCTTGCTCAATATATGAAGAAATATCCATATATATATATATTTATATATATATATATATATATATATATATATATATATATATATATATATATATATATATATATGTATATATATATATATATGTATATATATAATGTCGTGCCGAATATGTAAAACTGGTCAATTAGCAAGAACTCATTTAAAATTAAGTAATTTCTAAAATTTTCTCTTATACGTTTAAAGATATATTTTTTTCATTAATGTTAATGTAAAAATTTATAATTTTGCACCAAAAGAATCTTAGAAAACTTACCTAACCTTATTATAACAAGAACAATTTATTTTAGCCTAACCCAACTAAATATATTTTAGATACGTTTACAATAATTTAATACTAAACAAACACAGTGAAATATATTTTTATCGTTAGGTTCAGAACGATTTTGGCGAAATTATTGCATACACAAATTTTCACTCGTCTTATATGGGAAGATGAGCGTTGCTATTTAAGCCAAGATCGCAAATTTTGCCTATTCAGCACGATATATATATATATATATATATATATATATATATATATATATATATATATATATATATATATATATATATATATATATATATATATATATATATTCCTTTGCCGAAGTGGCTAGTTTACTGTGCACCACCATATCCATCCTGTGCATGGTAGTAACTACAGTGCTGTGCACCATCACCACCGGCACCAGTGTTAGTGCCATCCTACATTCAATTACACAGTTTTATGTCCAGGCTGGAAATTTTCTTCTGTTTAAAATCGTTAAGAATAATGAAGTCGTGTGTCACCTGACTCTTAATAGCTCAGCTCAGCTCGTAAAAAAATTCCGTTCTTCCACTTTCGTGGCTTCCAGCGCAGTGCTAAATCTGGATTCCACTTGTTGCAAGCGGTAAACAACTGCAACTCCTGCAATTGTTTTTTCTTTTTTTTTGCATTTGTGAAGATTCAATTGCGTTTTATTTAACTAATTTTTTCCCTGGTATTTTAGAATCTTGTGTCAAAATTTTGTATTGATGTGAGGCGCTAAACCAGTGCGAGTGGTTCAAAACAAGGTGGCGGTGGAGGCTTCTTGCTCGTCACTCAGATGAACGTCAGACGATCACTCTTAGAAATGTTTTAACTCCTGTTATATTTCTTGTTATGTTGGTATCAACGTTCACTGTCTGTTGTGTCTGTTATGTTGTTATCAACATTCACTGTCTGTTATGTTGGTATCAACATTCACTGTCTGTTATGTTGGTATCAACATTCACTGTCTGTTATGTTGTTATCAACATTCACTGTCTGTTATGTTGGTATCAACATTCACTGTCTGTTATGTTGGTATCAACATTCACTGTCTGTTATGTTGGTATCAACATTCACTGTCTGTTGTGTCTTATGTTATCAACATTCACTGTCTGTTGTGTCTGTTATGTTGGTATCAACATTCACTGTCTGTTGTGTCTGTTATGTTGTTATCAACATTCACTGTCTGTTGTGTCTGTTATGTTGGTATCAACATTCACTGTCTGTTGTGTCTGTTATGTTGGTATCAACATTCACTGTCTGTTGTGTCTTATGTTATCAACATTCACTGTCTGTTGTGTCTGTTATGTTGGTATCAACATTCACTGTCTGTTATGTTGGTATCAACATTCACTGTCTGTTGTGTCTTATGTTATCAACATTCACTGTCTGTTGTGTCTGTTATGTTGGTATCAACATTCACTGTCTGTTGTGTCTGTTATGTTGTTATCAACATTCACTGTCTGTTGTGTCTGTTATGTTGGTATCAACATTCACTGTCTGTTGTGTCTGTTATGTTGGTATCAACATTCACTGTCTGTTGTGTCTGTTATGTTGGTATCAACATTCACTGTCTGTTATGTTGGTATCAACATTCACTGTCTGTTGTGTCTTATGTTATCAACATTCACTGTCTGTTGTGTCTGTTATGTTGGTATCAACATTCACTGTCTGTTATGTTGGTATCAACATTCACTGTCTGTTGTGTCTTATGTTATCAACATTCACTGTCTGTTGTGTCTGTTATGTTGGTATCAACATTCACTGTCTGTTGTGTCTGTTATGTTGTTATCAACATTCACTGTCTGTTGTGTCTGTTATGTTGGTATCAACATTCACTGTCTGTTGTGTCTGTTATGTTGGTATCAACATTCACTGTCTGTTGTGTCTGTTATGTTGGTATCAACATTCACTGTCTGTTGTGTCTGTTATGTTGGTATCAACATTCACTGTCTGTTATTTTGGTATCAACATTCACTGTCTGTTGTGTCTGTTATGTTGGTATCAACATTCACTGTCTGTTGTGTCTGCTATGTTGGTATCAACATTCACTGTCTGTTATGTTGGTATCAACATTCACTGTCTGTTATGTTGGTATCAACATTCACTGTCTGTTATGTTGGTATCAACATTCACTGTCTGTTATGTTGGTATCAACATTCACTGTCTGTTATGTTGGTATCAACATTCACTGTCTGTTATGTTGGTATCAACATTCACTTTCTGTTATGTTGGTATCAACATTCACTGTCTGTTGTGTCTCTGGCGGTGAGAAAGACAAAGAGATAGACAGACAGATAGATAGATAGATAAACAGATTGAGAGAGAGAGAGAGAGAGAGAGAGAGAGAGAGAGAGAGAGAGAGAGAGAGAGAGAGAGAGAGAGAGAGAGAGAGAGAGAGAGAGAGAGAGAGAGAGAGAGAGAGAGAGAGAGAAATGTAATGTGCGTGTTACACCGGAAGTAATTATGTGGCCAAGCAGCAGTATATGACAAGCAGCCAGCATGAGGAGAAAGGGAACTAGGAAGAGGAGGAGGGGAGAAGAGAAGGGGAAGAAAAGAAGGAGAAAAAGGAGGAGCGGGGTAAAGAGGATGAAGATGAGTGGTGCCAGCCACAGGTTACCTAGTGATGGCTGGTTATCATCACGCGTCACACTACACACTGCATACCCACCTCAACTCTGAATAAATTTGGACTACAAGGACCCCAATGGAAATAAGTCAAGGACCCCAATGGAAATAAGTCAAGGACTCCAATGGAAATAAGCCAAGGACCCCAATGGAAATAAGTCAAGGACCCCAATGGAAATAAGTCAAGGACTCCAATGGAAATAAGCCAAGGACCCCAATGGAAATAAGTCAAGGACCCCAATGGAAATAAGTCAAGGACCCCAATGGAAATAAGTCAAGGACCCCAATGGAAATAAGTCAAGGACCACAATGGAAATAAGTCAAGGACCCCAATGGAAATAAGTCAAGAACCCCAATGGAAATAAGTCAAGGACCCCAATGGAAATAAGTCAAGGACCCCAATGGAAATAAGTCAAGGACCCCAATGGAAATAAGTCAAGGACCCCAATGGAAATAAGTCAAGGACCCCAATGGAAATAAGTCAAGGACCACAATGGAAATAAGTCAAGGACCCCAATGGAAATAAGTCAAGAACCCCAATGGAAATAAGTCAAGGACCCCAATGGAAATAAGTCAAGGACCCCAATGGAAATAAGTCAAGGACCCCAATGGAAATAAGTCAAGGACCCCAATGGAAATAAGTCAAGGACCCCAATGGAAATAAGTCAAGGACCCCAATGGAAATAAGTCAAGGACCCCAATGGAAATAAGTCAAGGACCCCAATGGAAATAAGTCAAGGACCCCAATGGAAATAAGTCAAGGACCCCAATGGAAATAAGTCAAGGACCCCAATGGAAATAAGTCAAGGACCCCAATGGAAATAAGTCAAGGACCCCAATGGAAATAAGTCAAGGACCACAATGGAAATAAGTCAAGGACCCCAATGGAAATAAGTCAAGGACCCAATGGAAATAAGTCAAGGACCCCAATGGAAATAAGTCAAGGACCCCAATGGAAATAAGTCAAGGACCCCAATGGAAATAAGTCAAGGACCCCAATGGAAATAAGTCAAGGACCCAATGGAAATAAGTCAAGGACCCCAATGGAAATAAGTCAAGGACCCCAATGGAAATAAGTCAAGGACCCCAATGGAAATAAGTCAAGGACCCCAATGGAAATAAGTCAAGGACCCCAATGGAAATAAGTCAAGGACCCCAATGGAAATAAGTCAAGGACCCCAATGGAAATAAGTCAAGGACCCCAATGGAAATAAGTCAAGGACCCCAATGGAAATAAGTCAAGGACCCCAATGGAAATAAATCAAGGACCACAATGGAAATAAGTCAAGGACCCCAATGGAAATAAGTCAAGGACCCCAATGGAAATAAGTCAAGGACCCCAATGGAAATAAGTCAAGGACCCCAATGGAAATAAGTCAAGGACCCCAATGGAAATAAATCAAGGACCACAATGGAAATAAGTCACTTTGTCAAGCTTTCCTGGCTTATCCAGGTTAATCTACACATATGCTGCTATGTATGATAATTTATGTAAATGTATTTATATGTACCTGAATAAACTTACACAAGTTAATCACGTTTGATTCATTGAATATATAATACTGTTATTAATTTTTCACGCCATGTTTGGTTGAAGTTGAATGTTGCACACGTGTTTCACTTTATGTTTTATGATGACCTCGTGATTGATGGTCAACTTGTAATGACGCAAACTAAATAAAGGAAAAGAGTTGATGGATTCTGGAGAAGACTCTGTGTGTGTGTGTGTGTGTGTGTGTGTGTGTGTGTGTGTGTGTGTGTGTGTGTTTGTGAGTGAAACACACACACACACACACAGCCACAGAGTAGTCAGGAAGTGGAATAGTTTGGGAAGCGATGTAGTGGAGGCAGGATCCATACATAGCTTAAAGCAAAGGTATGATAAAGCTCACGGTTCAGGGAGAGTGGCCTAGTAGCGACCAGTGAAGAGGCGGGGCCAGGAGCTTGGACTCGACCCCTGTAACCTCAGCTAGGTGAGTACACACACACACACACACACACACACACACACATACACAAGCTTTCCCTCGTGTAAACACAGGAGAAAGTCAAGAACGACAGACGTACAGCGCCGTAACGCAATGAAAGTGTGAGAAAGTTGAGCATAAAAGTTTCCCTTATATTTGATGTGGTCAGTGAGCACCACCACCATCCCTGCACCACCACCATCCCTGCACCACCACCATCCCTGCACCACCACCATCCCTGCACCACCACCATCCCTGCACCACCACCATCCCTGCACCACCACCATCCCTGCACCACCACCATCCCTGCACCACCACCATCCCTGCACCACCACCATCCCTGCACCACCACCATCCCTGCACCACCACCATCCCTGCACCACCACCATCCCTGCACCACCACCATCCCTGCACCACCACCATCCCTGCACCACCATCATCCCTGCACCACCACCATCCCTGCACCACCACCATCCCTGCACCACCACCATCCCTGCACCACCATCATCCCTGCACCACCATCATCCCTGCACCACCACCATCCCTGCACCACCACCATCCCTGCACCACCACCATCCCTGCACCACCACCATCCCTGCACCACCACCATCCCTGCACCACCACCATCCCTGCACCACCATCATCCCTGCACCACCACCATCCCTGCACCACCACCATCCCTGCACCACCACCATCCCTGCACCACCACCATCCCTGCACCACCACCATCCCTGCACTACCATCATCCCTGCACCACCACCATCCCTGCACCACCACCATCCCTGCACCACCACCATCCCTGCACCACCATCATCCCTGCACCACCACCATCCTTGCACCACTACTATCCCTGCACCACCATCATCCCTGCACCACCACCATCCCTGCACCACCACCATCCCTGCACCACCACCATCCCTGCACCACCACCATCCCTGCACCACCACCATCCCTGCACTACCATCATCCCTGCACCACCACCATCCCTGCACCACCACCATCCCTGCACCACCACCATCCCTGCACCACCATCATCCCTGCACCACCACCATCCTTGCACCACTACTATCCCTGCACCACCATCATCCCTGCACCACCACCATCCCTGCACCACCACCATCCCTGCACCACCACCATCCCTGCACCACCACCATCCCTGCACCACCATCATCCCTGCACCACCACCATCCCTGCACCACTACTATCCCTGCACCACCACCATCCCTGCACCACCACCATCCCTGCACCACTACTATCCCTGCACCACCACCATCCCTGCATCACCACCATCCCTGCACCACCACCATCCCTGCACCACCACCAACCCTGCACCACCACTATCCCTGCACCACCACCATCCCTGCACCACCACCATCCCTGCACCACCACTATCCCTGCACCACCACCATCCCTGCACCACCACCATCCCTGCACCACCATCATCCCTGCACCACCACCATCCCTGCACCACTACTATCCCTGCACCACCACCATCCCTGCACCACCACCATCCCTGCACCACTACTATCCCTGCACCACCACCATCCCTGCATCACCACCATCCCTGCACCACCACCATCCCTGCACCACCACCACCCCTGCACCACCACCAACCCTGCACCACCACTATCCCTGCACCACG
>NC_091333.1:3512392-3519892 GCF_038502225.1 Cherax quadricarinatus
ATGATATACGGGGGGACAGTCACCATGAAGATGATATACGGGGGGACAGTCACCGTGAAGATGATATACGGGGGAACAGTCACCATGAAGATGATATACGGGGGAACAGTCACCATGAAGATGATACCAGCATCCAGTAGACACACGGTGTAACAATACAGTGTCAACACTGGTAGCAATGGTGAACAGCTACATACACACAAACATTGAAACATTAAAAGGATCCAACTCCACAACCCTGTGTTTGACTTCAACTGTGGAAGACAATACTGCACCTAGTGTTGACTTCCACTGTGGAAGTCAATATTGTACCTAGTGTTGACTTCCACTGAGAATGAAGAGAGACAAGTACAGGATAGAGAGACAAGAACAGGATAGAGAGACAAGAACAGGATAGAGAGAGAGAGTCTTGAGGTCATGGTAGGTAATTATGGAAGTGAGGGGGGTCACAGAGCGAGTCAAGGGCTGAGCATTGTGGGAAAGTCGCTGTTCGTGACCCACCTGAGACACGTGGTCACTAGGTGAGCGACAACCTGACACATGTGGTCACTAGGTGAGCTCTAAGTAAAGCTGAAGGTGTTAGGTACATCAAGGTAAGTTCTGGGTAAAACTGAAGGTGCTAGGTACATCAAGGTATGTTCAAGGTAAAGCTTGAGGTGCTAGACATATCCAGGTGAGCTTCTAGTTAAGAATCAAGGTGCTAGGTGAGTGACCTAGTGAGATATTTAAGGACAAAGACTGAGGTGAGTGACCAGCTGTCACCTAGTGAGTCACGTTCAGGGTCTTGTAAGTCTTGACAGTGTCAATAAAAATAATATGACAGCAAACTGTGTCACGAAAATTCTTAAACCTACTTTCATACCTGCTTTAAAACATTCCTAAAAAAATTAAAATATATCTTAAAACCTCTTTAACAGTATCTTAAAACCTAAATTAAAACGTCCTAAAAACGTCTTTAAAAGTACCTTAAAACCTAAATTAAAACTTCTTAAAAAAGTGTCTTCAAACGTACCTTAAACCCTAAATTAATATGTCTTAAAAGCATGTTTTAAAACGTGCCTTAAAAACTAAATTAGGACGTCTTAAAACATATATTAAAACTTAAATTAAAACATCTGAAAATGTACGTTTAAAGACAGGTTAAAAACCTGTCTTTAAACGTACATTAAAACCTAAATTAAAACGACTTAGAAAATGTGTCAAACAATCTCAAATCGTCTCTTAAAACGTAAATTTAACAAAGAAAAATTTCTATTTACTAGTAGTAACTGTCAGTAGTTACTAGTATTCGCTAGTAGTAACTATTAGTAGTAACCAGTATTTACTAGTAGTAACTATAAGCAATAACTAGTATTTACTAATAGAAACTAAGAGTAGTTACTGGTATTTACTAAAAGAAACTATCAGTAGCTATAGGTAGTAGGTTGGTAGACAACAACCACCCAGGGAGGTACTACTGTCCTGTGGTAGTAGGTTGGTAGACAACAACCATCCAGGGAGGTACTACTGTCCTGTGGTAGTAGGTTGGTAGACAACAACCACCCAGGGAGGTACTACTGTCCTGTGGTAGTAGGTTGGTAGACAACAACCATCCAGGGAGGTACTACTGTCCTGTGGTAGTAGGTTGGTAGACAACAACCACCCAGGGAGGTACTACTGTCCTGTGGTAGTAGGTTGGTAGACAACAACCATCCAGGGAGGTACTACTGTCCTGTGGTAGTAGGTTGGTAGACAACAACCACCCAGGGAGGTACTACTGTCCTGTGGTAGTAGGTTGGTAGACAACAACCACCCAGGGAGGTACTACCGTCCTGTGGTAGTAGGCTGGTAGACAACAACCACCCAGGAAGGTACTACCGTCCTGTGGTAGTAGGTTGGTAGACAACAACCACCCAGGAAGGTACTACCGTCCTGTGGTAGTAGGTTGGTAGACAACAACCACCCAGGGAGGTACTACCGTCCTGTGGTAGTAGGTTGGTAGACAACAACCACCCAGGGAGGTACTACTGTCCTGTGGTAGTAGGTTGGTAGACAACAACCATCCAGGGAGGTACTACTGTCCTGTGGTAGTAGGTTGGTAGACAACAACCACCCAGGGAGGTACTACTGTCCTGTGGTAGTAGGTTGGTAGACAACAACCACCCAGGGAGGTACTACCGTCCTGTGGTAGTAGGCTGGTAGACAACAACCACCCAGGAAGGTACTACCGTCCTGTGGTAGTAGGTTGGTAGACAACAACCACCCAGGAAGGTACTACCGTCCTGTGGTAGTAGGTTGGTAGACAACAACCACCCAGGGAGGTACTACCGTCCTGTGGTAGTAGGTTGGTAGACAACAACCACCCAGGGAGGTACTACTGTCCTGTGGTAGTAGGTTGGTAGACAACAACCATCCAGGGAGGTACTACTGTCCTGTGGTAGTAGGTTGGTAGACAACAACCACCCAGGGAGGTACTACTGTCCTGTGGTAGTAGGTTGGTAGACAACAACCACCCAGGGATGTACTACTGTCCTGTGGTAGTAGGTTGGTAGACAACAACCACCCAGGGAGGTACTACTGTCCTGTGGTAGTAGGTTGGTAGACAACAACCACCCAGGGAGGTACTACCATCCTGTGGTAGTAGGTTGGTAGACAACAACCACCCAGGGAGGTACTACTGTCCTGTGGTAGTAGGTTGGTAGACAACAACCACCCAGGGAGGTACTACCGTCCTGTGGTAGTAGGCTGGTAGACAACAACCACCCAGGGAGGTACTACCGTCCTGTGGTAGTAGGTTGGTAGACAACAACCACCCAGGGAGGTACTACTGTCCTGTGGTAGTAGGTTGGTAGACAACAACCACCCAGGGAGGTACTACCATCCTGTGGTAGTAGGTTGGTAGACAACAACCACCCAGGGAGGTACTACTGTCCTGTGGTAGTAGGTTGGTAGACAACAACCACCCAGGAAGGTACTACCGTCCTGTGGTAGTAGGTTGGTAGACAACAACCACCCAGGGAGGTACTACCGTCCTGTGGTAGTAGGTTGGTAGACAACAACCACCCAGGGAGGTACTACCGTCCTGTGGTAGTAGGTTGGTAGACAACAACCACCCAGGGAGGTACTACCGTCCTGTGGTAGTAGGTTGGTAGACAACAATCACCCAGGGAGGTACTACTGTCCTGTGGTAGTAGGTTGGTAGACAACAACCACCCAGGGAGGTACTACCGTCCTGTGGTAGTAGGTTGGTAGACAACAACCACCCAGGGAGGTACTACCGTCCTGTGGTAGTAGGTTGGTAGACAACAACCACCCAGGGAGGTACTACTGTCCTGTGGTAGTAGGTTGGTAGACAACAACCACCCAGGGAGGTACTACCGTCCTGTGGTAGTAGGTTGGTAGACAACAACCACCCAGGGAGGTACTACTGTCCTGTGGTAGTAGGTTGGTAGACAACAACCACCCAGGGAGGTACTACTGTCCTGTGGTAGTAGGTTGGTAGACAACAACCACCCAGGGAGGTACTACTGTCCTGTGGTAGTAGGTTGGTAGACAACAACCACCCAGGGAGGTACTACCGTCCTGTGGTAGTAGGCTGGTAGACAACAACCACCCAGGGAGGTACTACCGTCCTGTGGTAGTAGGTTGGTAGACAACAACCACCCAGGGAGGTACTACTGTCCTGTGGTAGTAGGTTGGTAGACAACAACCACCCAGGGAGGTACTACCATCCTGTGGTAGTAGGTTGGTAGACAACAACCACCCAGGGAGGTACTACTGTCCTGTGGTAGTAGGTTGGTAGACAACAACCACCCAGGAAGGTACTACCGTCCTGTGGTAGTAGGTTGGTAGACAACAACCACCCAGGGAGGTACTACCGTCCTGTGGTAGTAGGTTGGTAGACAACAACCACCCAGGGAGGTACTACCGTCCTGTGGTAGTAGGTTGGTAGACAACAACCACCCAGGGAGGTACTACCGTCCTGTGGTAGTAGGTTGGTAGACAACAACCACCCAGGGAGGTACTACCGTCCTGTGGTAGTAGGTTGGTAGACAACAACCACCCAGGGAGGTACTACCGTCCTGTGGTAGTAGGTTGGTAGACAACAACCACCCAGGGAGGTACTACCGTCCTGTGGTAGTAGGTTGGTAGACAACAACCACCCAGGGAGGTACTACCGTCCTGTGGTAGTAGGTTGGTAGACAACAACCACCCAGGGAGGTACTACTGTCCTGTGGTAGTAGGTTGGTAGACAACAACCACCCAGGGAGGTACTACCGTCCTGTGGTAGTAGGTTGGTAGACAACAACCACCCAGGGAGGTACTACTGTCCTGTGGTAGTAGGTTGGTAGACAACAACCACCCAGGGAGGTACTACTGTCCTGTGGTAGTAGGTTGGTAGACAACAACCACCCAGGGAGGTACTACTGTCCTGTGGTAGTAGGTTGATAGACAGCAACCGTCCAGGGAGGTACTACCGTCCTGTGGTAGTAGGTTGGTAGACAACAACCACCCAGGGAGGTACTACTGTCCTGTGGTAGTAGGTTGGTAGACAACAACCACCCAGGGAGGTACTACTGTCCTGTGGTAGTAGGTTGGTAGACAACAACCACCCAGGGAGGTACTACCGTCCTGTGGTAGTAGGTTGGTAGACAACAACCACCCATTGAGGTACTACCGTCCTGTGGTAGTAGGTTGGTAGACAACAACCACCCAGGGAGGTACTACCGTCCTGTGGTAGTAGGTTGGTAGACAACAACCACCCAGGGAGGTACTACTGTCCTGTGGTAGTAGGTTGGTAGACAACAACCACCCAGGGAGGTACTACCGTCCTGTGGTAGTAGGTTGGTAGACAACAACCACCCAGGGAGGTACTACTGTCCTGTGGTAGTAGGTTGGTAGACAACAACCGTCCAGGGAGGTACTACCGTCCTGTGGTAGTAGGTTGGTAGACAACAACCACCCAGGGAGGTACTACCGTCCTGTGGTAGTAGGTTGGTAGACAGCAACCGTCCAGGGAGGTACTACCGTCCTGTGGTAGTAGGTTGGTAGACAACAACCACCCAGGGAGGTACTACCGTCCTGTGGTAGTAGGTTGGTAGACAACAACCACCCAGGGAGGTACTACTGTCCTGTGGTAGTAGGTTGGTAGACAACAACCGTCCAGGGAGGTACTACCGTCCTGCCAAGTAATTGTTTTGCACGATGGTAGGATTGCTGGTGTCTTTTTTCTGTCTCATAAACATGCAAGATTTCAGGTACGTCTTGCTACTTCTACTTACACTTAGGTCACACTACAGATGCATGTACCAGCATATATATACACACCCCTCTGGGTTTTCTTCTTTGTTACTAGTTCTTGTTCTTGTTTATTCCCTATCTCCATGGAGAAGTGGAACAGAACTCTTCCTCCGTAAGCCATGCGTGTCAAAAGAGGTGACTAAAATGCCGGAAGCAAGGGGCTAGTAACCCCTGCTCCTGTATACATTACTAAAGTTTAAAAGAAAAACTCGCTTTTCTTTTTGGATTACCCTGCCTCGGTGGGATACGGTCGGTTTGTTGAAAGAAATAGTAACTATCATTAGTAACTAGTATTTACTATTAATAGCTAAGAGTATTTACTAGTAGCAACTATCAGTAGTTACTAGTATTTACTAATAGTAACCAGAATTTACCAGTAGTAACTATCAGTAGTTACTAGTATTTATTAATAACAACTATCAGTAGTAACCAGGATTTACCAGTAGTAACTATCAGTAGTTACTAGTATTTACTAATAGCAACTATCAGTAGTAACCAGGATTTACCAGTAGTAACTATCAGTAGTTACTAGTATTTATTAATAACAACTATCAGTAGTAACCAGAATTTACCAGTAGTAACTATCAGTAGTTACTAGTATTTACTAATAGCAACTATCAGTAGTAACCAGGATTTACCAGTAGTAACTATTAGTAGTAACTATCAGCTTGTGACTGTCAGTCAGTCCATGAACACCGCTGACAGACTAGACTTAGTGTTTATGTAGATATTTTTTATACCTTGGTTAACTGGAATTAGAGTCAATAGATATTCCCCAGTTTTATAAAGTTTTTCTTCTTCTCTTTTTTAGTAAAAGTCTACAGGAGAAGGGGTTACTAGCCCATTGCTCCCGGCATTTTAGTCGCCTCATACGACACGCATGGCTTACGGAGGAAAGATTCTTTTCCACTTCCCCATGGACAATAGAAGAAATAAAGAAGAACAAGAGCTATTTAGAAAAAGGAGAAAAACCTAGATGTATGTATATATATATATGCATGTGCGTGTCTGTGAAGTGTGACCAAAGTGTAAGTAGGAGTAGCAAGATATCCCTGTTATCTTAGCGTGTTTATGAGACAGAAAAAGAAACCAGCAATCCTACCATCATGTAAAACAGTTACAGGTTTCTGTTTCACAGTCATCTGACAGGACGGTAGTACTTCCCTGGGTGGTTGCTGTCTACCAACCTTTTTCGGGCCACCCTGCCTTGGTGGGAATAGGCCAGTGTGAGAATAAAAAAAAATAAGATATTCCCTAATGAGAAATTTGCATAGCGTTTTGCAGCTCAAGTTCCTCGTATCAAGAGGCCGTCAGGAGCACTGAGAAACATCCTCCTCATCCCCTTGAAGAGTGAGGAGAATGAGAATCATCCACGAAGATGCCCATACATGAGAAGTGTCCAGTAGGTGACACATACCTGTGTGTCCTCCACACGACACAAGACTGAATCACCAAGTGGTTGTGTTAACACACACACACACACACACACACCAACATTTTTTTTTGGTATGCAGATGAGAGGATATTGCGTAGGTAAGTTTGCGTAGTAAGTTCGTAGACAACAGTCTTCAACCTTGGTAAGTCTGAAGCAGTCAGGGAGATGAAGACTAAAGTACCGCATCCAGGAGCGCAGGAGCAGCAGAGGAAAACATTGACACAGGTCATGACACTTGTCTGGCACAGCAACTGAATCTTGGTACAACTCTGCTGCTACCTTCTGCTCCAACTCTTTATGATTGACCTACTAGTTACTGCTGCACCTCTCTTCTGGCTCTAGTATACAAGTGTCCGTCCTCCCTCCCCCTGCCTCTGCATAAATCTTCTTGTTCATAAGGTCTACAGCGACTAGAGCCGTATTACCAATCTCTTCCCAGAAGTCAAGTGATGTAATGAGCGCTTCCTTCAAGTGAGACCTTAAATCAGACCTGCTGATTTAAGGTCAAGATTTTAAGTCAGCGGGTCCTAACTCGCAACAGAAGTAGCTATTCATCACTTGAATAAATTCAGGGAAACCGGTTAGCTGGACATGAGTCCTGGAGGTGAGTAGTACAGTGCCTGCACTCTGAAAGAAGGCGGGGAAGTTGTTGCAGTCTAGAGGGCCATCTTAGCTGCAGTGTCAACGAGCCTCTGGCAAGACGGTGATGGTGAAAGTGTTTCACCCTCCCTCTGTGGGAGACGGCCGGCGTGTTAATTATAAAGAAATATACATTCATCACTGGT
>NC_091333.1:3524892-3529892 GCF_038502225.1 Cherax quadricarinatus
TGTGTGTGTGTGTGTGTGTGTGTAAGAACATAACAGTACTGCTGAAGGCCTGCTGGCTCATTCTAGATAGGTCCAACTCACACCTACCCACTCACCTATTTTTAAAAGTACACAAGGTTTAAGCTTCTATAACGATACTCGGGAGTTTGTTCCAATCATCCACAACTCTATTACCAAACCAGTGCTTTCCTAAACCCTTTCTAAATCTGCTTTTTTCCAACTTGAAACCAATACTGCGAGTCCTGTCTTGGTTAGATATTTTTTAGCACGTTATTTACATCCCTTTTATTTATTCCTGTTTTCCATTTATACACCTCAATCATATCATCCCTAATTCTACGCCTTTCTAGTGGCGTAGAATTAGGGATGATATGAGGCGTAGAATCAGGGCCCTCAGTCTGTCCTCACAGGAAAGATTTCTGATATACAGGATCATTTTTGTCGTCCTTCTTCGTACGTTATCCAGTGTATTTATGTCCATCCTGTAATATGGAGACCAGAACTGTGCAGCATAATCCACCACCTCTTGTTCCAGACTTTCAATATAGTAATAATAATTGTTCATTTTTGTAATTTACGTGTGAATGGTCTTGAGGTCTCTTCTACACTCTGTAGCATGGTCTGAGACCAGGCTTCAGTCCAGTCTGACTATTCAACAAGTCTGTTGATACTAGACCGACATGGTCACCACTACCCTTCCCTGCCCCCCCCCCGGTCACTACTACTACTGTCACCACTACCACTACTCTCATCACTAGCACCATTCTGATTACTACCACAACTCCACAATTCTGATCACTACTAAAATCATCACTACCACTACTATCACTACCACTACTATCATCACTACCACTATTATCATCACTATCACTATCATCACTACTACTACTATCATCACTATCGCTATCACCACTAACACTACTATCATCACTACTACTACTACTATCATTACTATCACTATTATCACTATCATTACTTTTATCACTACCACTACTATCATCACTACCACTACTATCACTACCACTACTATCATCACTACCACTATTATCATCACTATCACTATCATCACTACTACTACTATCATCACTATCGCTATCATCACTACCACTACTATCATCACTATCACTATCACTACTATCATCACTACCACTATCACTACTACTATCATCACTATCACTATCATCACTATCACTATCATCACTATCACTACTATCATCACTAACACGACTATCATCACTACTACTACTACTACTATCATTACTATCATTATTATCACTATCATTACTACTACTACTACTATCATCACTATCACTATCATCACTACCACTACTATCATCACTACCACTACTATCATCACTATCACTACTATCATCATTAACACTACTATCATCACTATCACTATCATCACTACTACTGTCATCACTATCACTAATATCATCACTATGACTCCCACAAGGTTTAATTTCCTCTCATCATCTGTAATATATCCTCAACATAACATCCTGATAGACAGTCTATAAGACCTTATCTGGAGACCTTTAAGTGTAAAACATGAGAATCTCTTACACACACACACACACACACTCACACACACACACACACACACACACACACACACACACATATATATATATATATATATATATATATATATATATATATATATATATATATATATATATATATATATATATATATATATATATATATATATATATATATATAAAGTAAAAGGACACAAGTGCAACTAATGTGACATTTATTGTGGCAACGTTTCGCTCTCCAGGAGCTTTATCAAGCCATTACAAACAATACATGGACACAGAGGGTATATAAAGGCTCAGAGTGAGGTGAATACTAGTGAGGTAACATTTCCATGTTCACTAGTGGTAGTGGTAGTAGTGGTAGTAGTAGTAGTAGTAGTAGTAGTAGTAGTAGTAGTAGTAGTAGTAGTAGTAGTAGTAGTAGTAGTAGTAGTAGTAGTAGTAGTAGTAGTAGTAGTAGTAGTGACAAAAGTAATACAATATGGTAGAGCAATTAATAAGTATTACACCTCACTCTGAGCCTTTATATACCCTCTGTGTCCATGTATTGTTTGTAAAGGCTTGATAAAGTTCCTGGAGAGCGAAACGTTGCCACAATAAATGTCACATTAGTTGCACTTGTGTCCTTTTACTTTACATATTGTCGGTAATTCTACCAACTTTATTACAACGTTCATCTTGCCATATAGGACAAGCGAAAATTTGTATATGCAATAATTTCGCAAAAATCATTCTGAACCTAACGAAAAAAATATATTTCACTGTGTTTGTTAAGTATTAAATTACTGTAAAAGTATTTAAGATATATTTAGTAGGATTAGGCTAAAATAAATTGTTCTTGTTATAATAAGGTTAGGTAAGTTTTCTAAGAATCTTTTGGTACAGAATTAAATTTTTTTACATTAACATTAATGAAAAAATATATCTTTAAACGTATAAGAGAAATTTTTAGAAAGGACTTAATTTTAAATGTGTTCTTGCTAATTGACCAGTTTTACATATTCGGCACGACATATATATATATATATATATATATATATATATATATATATATATATATATAAGTATATATAAAAATAATGGAACCACGAACAAATATATTTTATTAATCACAAACTGCAGCTAGCCGGGGATCAAACTCGTGTTCTTTTAGCCCGCCTCGTGGGAAACAAGTCAAAACTTACGACGCTCTTAACCCACTGGACCACCAATCCTACAAACATCATGTACCTAGTAGCACTAGGCATGTTTCAAGATGCCAGAACATAAGTGGCAGTGGTAACATGACTTGGGTTCTAATACCTGTACCCACCCCAGCTGACCTGGGTTCTAACAAGGCTACCCACCCCAGGTGACCTGTACCTCCTTGCAAGATGGTGACCTTGTGGTGGTCAATGCAGTTACTGAGGCATGCACACTCTCTCAGTCCAAGGTGCTCAATAAAACTACTTTCTCAGCTCAATGTATAAGAAAACATTAACCCCATTTTTTTATAGAGGTGCCAATTATGGACCGGGCAGCGGGGGCGCTGACCCCTGAAACACCCTCCAGGTATAACGTGAAGGGGAAGGATATGTTGCAGAACAATCACTGTTCTGCAACCTGTGCTGACGTCTTCATAAACACAGGTTGCAGTAAGCCATAACAGCCACCGTCAGGTACACCTTGATGGAATTTCTCTTGATAAATAACCTGCATTACTCTCCTATGAAAGACATTCCATATTTAAAACTATGTTGTGAAACAATACTGAGATCTTTTAATCTCGTGTTTACTGAGGGAGACAAGAATGAGGATTCTTCTGCAGCTTCCAACAAGGATGCAGAACTGTTCCACTGGGACAGTGGAACAGTTTGGAATCATCCTTCCAAGCTAGCCGCTCAGGCATCATCGATACTTGAGCAGCTAGTCTGAAAGGCGAACACTGGCCTCCTTGATGCTCCTCATGCTGGGGATTTCTCACTGGCTATTCCCAATTCCCCCCTGATCACTCGATGTCTGGATCATATTGGCTAAGAGGAATATTTCAGTTTCTCCTGGCAAAACAAATGGCACCAGTCGTCTCGATGGCACTCACGTGGCACTCTTTTCCTTGCCATACCCTGTCGTGAAGCACAGGTGTATATGAAGGAACACAGAGCATTAATCACGCCATAGGTGCATTATGTGACCTGCTGATGCACTCTGCTCTGCCATAACCAAACGGAGGTTCAAGCCTCCACCACAAAAACACCCACAACAATTAGCCACCTCAACACCCACGACAATTTACCACCCCAACACCCACACCAATTAACCACCCTAATACCCATACTAATTAACCACCACAACACCCACACCATTTAACCACCCTAATACCCACACCAATTAACCACCCCAATACCCACACCAATTAACCACCCCAACACCCACACCAATTAACCACCCTAATACCCACACCAATTAACCACCCCAACACCCACACCAATTAACCACCCTAATACCCACACCAATTAACCACCCTAATACCCACACCAATTAACCACCCCAACACCCACACCAATTAACCACCCCAACACCCACACCAATCAACCACCCTAATACCCATACCAATTAACCACCCCAATACCCACACCAATTAACCACTGAACATCCACAACAATTAACCACCCCAACACCCACACCAATTAACCACCTTAATACCCACACCAATTAACCACCCCAACACCCACACCAACTAACCACCCTAATACCCACACCAATTAACCACCCAAACACCCACAACAATTAACCACCCCAACACCCACAACAATTAACCACCCCAACATCCACAACAATTAACCACCCTAACACCCACAACAATTAACCACCCCAACATCCACAACAATTAACTACCCCAACATCCACAACAATTAACCACCCCAACATCCACAACAATTAACCACCCCAACACACACAACAATTAACCACCCCAACATCCACAACAATTAACCACCCCAACACACACAACAATTAATCGCCCCAACATCCACAACAATTAACCACCCCAACATCCACAACAATTATCCACCCCAACACCCACAACAATTAACCACCCCAACATCCACAACAATTAACCACCCCAACACACACAACAATTAACCACCTCAACACCCACAATTAACCACCCCAACACCCATAACAATTAACCACCTCAACACCCACAATTAACCACCCCAACACTCATAACAATTAACCACCTCAACACCCACAATTAACCACCTCAACACCCACAATTAACCACTCCAACACCCATAACAATTAACCACCCCAACACCCATAACAATTAACCACCTCAACACCCACAATTAACCACCTCAACACCCACAATTAACCACCCCAACACCCATAACAATTAACCACCCCAACACCCATAACAATTAACCACCTCAACACCCACAATTAACCACCTCAACACCCACAACTAACCACCTCAAC
>NC_091333.1:3534892-3582392 GCF_038502225.1 Cherax quadricarinatus
CAATATTCTATATGATAGTTACACAGTGGGAACACCGGCAGTGTGTTGCTACAATATTCTATATGATAGTTACACAGTGGGAACACCAGCAGTGTGTTGCTACAATATTCTATATGATAGTTACACAGTGGGAACACCAGCAGTGTGTTGCTACAATATTCTATATGATAGTTACACAGTGGGAACACCGGCAGTGTGTTGCTACAATATTCTATATGATAGTTACACAGTGGGAACACCAGCAGTGTGTTGCTACAATATTCTATATGATAGTTACACAGTGGGAACACCAGCAGTGTGTTGCTACAACATTCTATATGATAGTTACACAGTGGGAACACCGGCAGTGTGTTGCTACAATATTCTATATGATAGTTACACAGTGGGAACACCAGCAGTGTGTTGCTACAATATTCTATATGATAGTTACACAGTGGGAACACCGGCAGTGTGTTGCTACAATATTCTATATGATAGTTACACAGTGGGAACACCAGCAGTGTGTTGCTACAATATTCTATATGATAGTTACACAGTGGGAACACCAGCAGTGTGTTGCTACAATATTCTATATGATAGTTACACAGTGGGAACACCGGCAGTGTGTTGCTACAATATTCTATATGATAGTTACACAGTGGGAACACCAGCAGTGTGTTGCTACAATATTCTATATGATAGTTACACAGTGGGAACACCAGCAGTGTGTTGCTACAATATTCTATATGATAGTTACACAGTGGGAACACCGGCAGTGTGTTGCTACAATATTCTATATGATAGTTACACAGTGGGAACACCAGCAGTGTGTTGCTACAATATTCTATATGATAGTTACACAGTGGGAACACCAGCAGTGTGTTGCTACAATATTCTATATGATAGTTACACAGTGGGAACACCGGCAGTGTGTTGCTACAATATTCTATATGATAGTTACACAGTGGGAACACCAGCAGTGTGTTGCTACATTACTCTATATGATAGTTACACAGTGGGAACACCAGCAGTGTGTTGCTACATTACTCTATATGATAGTTACACAGTGGGAACACCAGCAGTGTGTTGCTGCAATATTCTATATGATAGTTACACAGTGGGAACACCAGCAGTGTGTTGCTACATTACTCTATATGATAGTTACACAGTGGGAACACCAGCAGTGTGTTGCTGCAATATTCTATATGATAGTTACACAGTGGGAACACCAGCAGTGTGTTGCTACAATATTCTATATGATAGTTACACAGTGGGAACACCAGCAGTGTGTTGCTGCAATATTCTATATGATAGTTACACAGTGGGAACACCAGCAGTGTGTTGCTGCAATATTCTATATGATAGTTACACAGTGGGAACACCAGCAGTGTGTTGCTACAATATTCTGTATGATAGTTACACAGTGGGAACACCAGCAGTGTGTTGCTACATTACTCTATATGATAGTTACACAGTGGGAACACCAGCAGTGTGTTGCTACAATATTCTATATGATAGTTACACAGTGGGAACACCAGCAGTGTGTTGCTACAATATTCTATATGATAGTTACACAGTGGGAACACCAGCAGTGTGTTGCTACATTACTCTATATGATAGTTACACAGTGGGAACACCAGCAGTGTGTTGCTACAATATTCTATATGATAGTTACACAGTGGGAACACCAGCAGTGTGTTGCTACATTACTCTATATGATAGTTACACAGTGGGAACACCAGCAGTGTGTTGCTACAATATTCTATATGATAGTTACACAGTGGGAACACCAGCAGTGTGTTGCTACATTACTCTATATGATAGTTACACAGTGGGAACACCAGCAGTGTGTTGCTACATTACTCTATATGATAGTTACACAGTGGGAACACCAGCAGTGTGTTGCTACATTACTCTATATGATAGTTACACAGTGGGAACACCAGCAGTGTGTTGCTACAATATTCTATATGATAGTTACACAGTGGGAACACCAGCAGTGTGTTGCTACAATATTCTATATGATAGTTACACAGTGGGAACACCAGCAGTGTGTTGCTACATTACTCTATATGATAGTTACACAGTGGGAACACCAGCAGTGTGTTGCTACAATATTCTATATGATAGTTACACAGTGGGAACACCAGCAGTGTGTTGCTACATTACTCTATATGATAGTTACACAGTGGGAACACCAGCAGTGTGTTGCTACAATATTCTATATGATAGTTACACAGTGGGAACACCAGCAGTGTGTTGCTACAATATTCTATATGATAGTTACACAGTGGGAACACCAGCAGTGTGTTGCTACAATATTCTATATGATAGTTACACAGTGGGAACACCAGCAGTGTGTTGCTACAATATTCTATATGATAGTTACACAGTGGGAACACCGGCAGTGTGTTGCTACAATATTCTATATGATAGTTACACAGTGGGAACACCAGCAGTGTGTTGCTACATTACTCTATATGATAGTTACACAGTGGGAACACCAGCAGTGTGTTGCTACATTACTCTATATGATAGTTACACAGTGGGAACACCAGCAGTGTGTTGCTGCAATATTCTATATGATAGTTACACAGTGGGAACACCAGCAGTGTGTTGCTACATTACTCTATATGATAGTTACACAGTGGGAACACCAGCAGTGTGTTGCTGCAATATTCTATATGATAGTTACACAGTGGGAACACCAGCAGTGTGTTGCTACAATATTCTATATGATAGTTACACAGTGGGAACACCAGCAGTGTGTTGCTGCAATATTCTATATGATAGTTACACAGTGGGAACACCAGCAGTGTGTTGCTGCAATATTCTATATGATAGTTACACAGTGGGAACACCAGCAGTGTGTTGCTACAATATTCTGTATGATAGTTACACAGTGGGAACACCAGCAGTGTGTTGCTACATTACTCTATATGATAGTTACACAGTGGGAACACCAGCAGTGTGTTGCTACAATATTCTATATGATAGTTACACAGTGGGAACACCAGCAGTGTGTTGCTACAATATTCTATATGATAGTTACACAGTGGGAACACCAGCAGTGTGTTGCTACATTACTCTATATGATAGTTACACAGTGGGAACACCAGCAGTGTGTTGCTACAATATTCTATATGATAGTTACACAGTGGGAACACCAGCAGTGTGTTGCTACATTACTCTATATGATAGTTACACAGTGGGAACACCAGCAGTGTGTTGCTACAATATTCTATATGATAGTTACACAGTGGGAACACCAGCAGTGTGTTGCTACATTACTCTATATGATAGTTACACAGTGGGAACACCAGCAGTGTGTTGCTACATTACTCTATATGATAGTTACACAGTGGGAACACCAGCAGTGTGTTGCTACATTACTCTATATGATAGTTACACAGTGGGAACACCAGCAGTGTGTTGCTACAATATTCTATATGATAGTTACACAGTGGGAACACCAGCAGTGTGTTGCTACAATATTCTATATGATAGTTACACAGTGGGAACACCAGCAGTGTGTTGCTACATTACTCTATATGATAGTTACACAGTGGGAACACCAGCAGTGTGTTGCTACAATATTCTATATGATAGTTACACAGTGGGAACACCAGCAGTGTGTTGCTACATTACTCTATATGATAGTTACACAGTGGGAACACCAGCAGTGTGTTGCTACAATATTCTATATGATAGTTACACAGTGGGAACACCGGCAGTGTGTTGCTACAATATTCTATATGATAGTTACACAGTGGGAACACCAGCAGTGTGTTGCTACAATATTCTATATGATAGTTACACAGTGGGAACACCAGCAGTGTGTTGCTACAATATTCTATATGATAGTTACACAGTGGGAACACCGGCAGTGTGTTGCTACAATATTCTATATGATAGTTACACAGTGGGAACACCAGCAGTGTGTTGCTACAATATTCTATATGATAGTTACACAGTGGGAACACCAGCAGTGTGTTGCTACATTACTCTATAGGATAGTTACACAGTGGGAACACCAGCAGTGTGTTGCTACAATATTCTATATGATAGTTACACAGTGGGAACACCGGCAGTGTTGCTACAATATTCTATATGATAGTTACACAGTGGGAACACCAGCAGTGTGTTGCTACAATATTCTATATGATAGTTACACAGTGGGAACACCAGCAGTGTGTTGCTACAATATTCTATATGATAGTTACACAGTGGGAACACCGGCAGTGTGTTGCTACAATATTCTATATGATAGTTACACAGTGGGAACACCAGCAGTGTGTTGCTACAATATTCTATATGATAGTTACACAGTGGGAACACCAGCAGTGTGTTGCTACAATATTCTATATGATAGTTACACAGTGGGAACACCGGCAGTGTGTTGCTACAATATTCTATATGATAGTTACACAGTGGGAACACCAGCAGTGTGTTGCTACAATATTCTATATGATAGTTACACAGTGGGAACACCGGCAGTGTGTTGCTACAATATTCTATATGATAGTTACACAGTGGGAACACCAGCAGTGTGTTGCTACAATATTCTATATGATAGTTACACAGTGGGAACACCAGCAGTGTGTTGCTACAATATTCTATATGATAGTTACACAGTGGGAACACCGGCAGTGTGTTGCTACAATATTCTATATGATAGTTACACAGTGGGAACACCAGCAGTGTGTTGCTACAATATTCTATATGATAGTTACACAGTGGGAACACCAGCAGTGTGTTGCTACAATATTCTATATGATAGTTACACAGTGGGAACACCGGCAGTGTGTTGCTACAATATTCTATATGATAGTTACACAGTGGGAACACCAGCAGTGTGTTGCTACAATATTCTACATGATAGTTACACAGTGGGAACACCAGCAGTGTGTTGCTACAATATTCTATATGATAGTTACACAGTGGGAACACCGGCAGTGTGTTGCTACAATATTCTATATGATAGTTACACAGTGGGAACACCAGCAGTGTGTTGCTACATTACTCTATATGATAGTTACACAGTGGGAACACCAGCAGTGTGTTGCTACATTACTCTATATGATAGTTACACAGTGGGAACACCAGCAGTGTGTTGCTGCAATATTCTATATGATAGTTACACAGTGGGAACACCAGCAGTGTGTTGCTACATTACTCTATATGATAGTTACACAGTGGGAACACCAGCAGTGTGTTGCTGCAATATTCTATATGATAGTTACACAGTGGGAACACCAGCAGTGTGTTGCTACAATATTCTATATGATAGTTACACAGTGGGAACACCAGCAGTGTGTTGCTGCAATATTCTATATGATAGTTACACAGTGGGAACACCAGCAGTGTGTTGCTGCAATATTCTATATGATAGTTACACAGTGGGAACACCAGCAGTGTGTTGCTACAATATTCTATATGATAGTTACACAGTGGGAACACCAGCAGTGTGTTGCTACATTACTCTATATGATAGTTACACAGTGGGAACACCAGCAGTGTGTTGCTACAATATTTTATATGATAGTTACACAGTGGGAACACCAGCAGTGTGTTGCTACAATATTCTATATGATAGTTACACAGTGGGAACACCAGCAGTGTGTTGCTACAATATTCTATATGATAGTTACACAGTGGGAACACCAGCAGTGTGTTGCTACAATATTCTATATGATAGTTACACAGTGGGAACACCAGCAGTGTGTTGCTACAATATTCTATATGATAGTTACACAGTGGGAACACCAGCAGTGTGTTGCTACAATATTCTATATGATAGTTACACAGTGGGAACACCGGCAGTGTGTTGCTACAATATTCTATATGATAGTTACACAGTGGGAACACCAGCAGTGTGTTGCTACATTACTCTATATGATAGTTACACAGTGGGAACACCAGCAGTGTGTTGCTACAATATTCTATATGATAGTTACACAGTGGGAACACCAGCAGTGTGTTGCTACAATATTCTATATGATAGTTACACAGTGGGAACACCAGCAGTGTGTTGCTACAATATTCTATATGATAGTAACACAGTGGGAACACCAGCAGTGTGTTGCTACAATATACTATATGATAGTTACACAGTGGGAACACCAGCAGTGTGTTGCTACAATATTCTATATGATAGTTACACAGTGGGAACACCAGCAGTGTGTTGCTACAATATTCTATATGATAGTTACACAGTGGGAACACCAGCAGTGTGTTGCTACAATATTCTATATGATAGTTACACAGTGGGAACACCGGCAGTGTGTTGCTACAATATTCTATATGATAGTTACACAGTGGGAACACCAGCAGTGTGTTGCTACATTACTCTATATGATAGTTACACAGTGGGAACACCAGCAGTGTGTTGCTACATTACTCTATATGATAGTTACACAGTGGGAACACCAGCAGTGTGTTGCTACAATATTCTATATGATAGTTACACAGTGGGAACACCAGCAGTGTGTTGCTACAATATTCTATATGATAGTTACACAGTGGGAACACCAGCAGTGTGTTGCTACATTACTCTATATGATAGTTACACAGTGGGAACACCAGCAGTGTGTTGCTACATTACTCTATATGATAGTTACACAGTGGGAACACCAGCAGTGTGTTGCTACAATATTCTATATGATAGTTACACAGTGGGAACACCAGCAGTGTGTTGCTACAATATTCTATATGATAGTTACACAGTGGGAACACCAGCAGTGTGTTGCTACATTACTCTATATGATAGTTACACAGTGGGAACACCAGCAGTGTGTTGCTACATTACTCTATATGATAGTTACACAGTGGGAACACCAGCAGTGTGTTGCTACAATATTCTATATGATAGTTACACAGTGGGAACACCAGCAGTGTGTTGCTACAATATTCTATATGATAGTTACACAGTGGGAACACCAGCAGTGTGTTGCTACATTACTCTATATGATAGTTACACAGTGGGAACACCAGCAGTGTGTTGCTACAATATTCTATATGATAGTTACACAGTGGGAACACCAGCAGTGTGTTGCTACAATATTCTATATGATAGTTACACAGTGGGAACACCAGCAGTGTGTTGCTACAATATTCTATATGATAGTTACACAGTGGGAACACCAGCAGTGTGTTGCTACACTATTCTATATGATAGTTACACAGTGGGAACACCAGCAGTGTGTTGCTACAATATTCTATATGATAGTTACACAGTGGGAACACCAGCAGTGTGTTGCTACAATATTCTATATGATAGTTACACAGTGGGAACACCAGCAGTGTGTTGCTGCAATATTCTATATGATAGTTACACAGTGGGAACACCAGCAGTGTGTTGCTACACTATTCTATATGATAGTTACACAGTGGGAACACCAGCAGTGTGTTGCTACAATATTCTATATGATAGTTACACAGTGGGAACACCAGCAGTGTGTTGCTGCAATATTCTATATGATAGTTACACAGTGGGAACACCAGCAGTGTGTTGCTGCAATATTCTATATGATAGTTACACAGTGGGAACACCAGCAGTGTGTTGCTGCAATATTCTATATGATAGTTACACAGTGGGAACACCAGCAGTGTGTTGCTGCAATATTCTATATGATAGTTACACAGTGGGAACACCAGCAGTGTGTTGCTGCAATATTCTATATGATAGTTACACAGTGGGAACACCGGCAGTGTGTTGCTACACTATTCTATATGATAGTTACACAGTGGGAACACGGGCAGTGTGTTGCTGCAATATTCTATATGATAGTTACACAGTGGGAACACCGGCAGTGTGTTGCTACAATATTCTATATGATAGTTACACAGTGGGAGCACCAGCAGTGTGTTGCTACAATATTCTATATGATAGTTACACAGTGGGAACACCGGCAGTGTGTTGCTACAATATTCTATATGATAGTTACACAGTGGGAACACCAGCAGTGTGTTGCTACACTATTCTATATGATAGTTACACAGTGGGAACACCGGCAGTGTGTTGCTACAATATTCTATATGATAGTTACACAGTGGGAACACCAGCAGTGTGTTGCTACAATATTCTATATGATAGTTACACAGTGGGAACACCAGCAGTGTGTTGCTACAATATTCTATATGATAGTTACACAGTGGGAACACCGGCAGTGTGTTGCTACACTATTCTATATGATAGTTACACAGTGGGAACACCAGCAGTGTGTTGCTACAATATTCTATATGATAGTTACACAGTGGGAACACCAGCAGTGTGTTGCTACAATATTCTATATGATAGTTACACAGTGGGAACACCAGCAGTGTGTTGCTGCAATATTCTATATGATAGTTACACAGTGGGAGCACCAGCAGTGTGTTGCTACAATATTCTATATGATAGTTACACAGTGGGAACACCGGCAGTGTGTTGCTACACTATTCTATATGATAGTTACACAGTGGGAACACGGGCAGTGTGTTGCTACAATATTCTATATGATAGTTACACAGTGGGAACACCGGCAGTGTGTTGCTACAATATTCTATATGATAGTTACACAGTGGGAACACCGGCAGTGTGTTGCTACACTATTCTATATGATAGTTACACAGTGGGAACACCGGCAGTGTGTTGCTACAATATTCTATATGATAGTTACACAGTGGGAACACCGGCAGTGTGTTGCTACAATATTCTATATGATAGTTACACAGTGGGAACACCGGCAGTGTGTTCCTACAATATTCTATATGATAGTTACACAGTGGGAACACCGGCAGTGTGTTGCTACACTATTCTATATGATAGTTACACAGTGGGAACACCGGCAGTGTGTTGCTACAATATTCTATATGATAGTTACACAGTGGGAACACCGGCAGTGTGTTGCTACAATATTCTATATGATAGTTACACAGTGGGAACACCGGCAGTGTGTTGCTACAATATTCTATATGATAGTTACACAGTGGGAACACCGGCAGTGTGTTGCTACAATATTTTATATGATAGTTACACAGTGGGAACACCAGCAGTGTGTTGCTGCAATATTCTATATGATAGTTACACAGTGGGAACACCGGCAGTGTGTTGCTACAATATTCTATATGATAGTTACACAATGGGAACACCGGCAGTGTGTTGCTACAATATTCTATATGATAGTTACACAGTGGGAACACCGGCAGTGTTGCTACAATATTCTATATGATAGTTACACAGTGGGAACACCGGCAGTGTGTTGCTATAATATCCTATATGATAGTTACACAGTGGGAACACCAGCAGTGTGTTGCTACACTATTTATAGTTATACAGTGGGAACTAAAGTCAGCTATGTTTCCTTGTCATATTCGATCACACAGGATGGTGCTCTTACAAGATGTTGAGATGTGTCAGTCTGAGCTGGCAGACTTCAGTAGTGTCAGCCTGAGCTGGCAGACTTCAGTAGTGTCAGCCTGAG
Source organism: Cherax quadricarinatus (assembly GCF_038502225.1). NCBI lineage: Eukaryota > Metazoa > Arthropoda > Malacostraca > Decapoda > Parastacidae > Cherax > Cherax quadricarinatus. Next base: position 3,544,336 of record NC_091333.1, read on the forward strand.
CTGGCAGACTTCAGTAGTGTCAGCCTGAGCTGGGAGACGTCAGTAGTGTCAGCGAGGATATATGGTCAAGTATTCCATTAAAGGTTCAGCAGCTACGACAGCTTCAAAGGTTTCCTTCCAGCAGAGCTGCAGTTACTATCTTCCAGCAGAGCTGCAGTTACTATCTTCCAGCAGAGCTGCAGTTACTATCTTCCAGCAGAGCTGCAGTTACTATCACTTGGGACCGACTATCTTCCAGCAGAGCTGCAGTTACTATCACTTGGGACTGACCATCTTCCAGCAGAGCTGCAGTTACTATCACTTGGCACTGACCATCTTCCAGCAGAGCTGCAGTTACTATCTTCCAGCAGAGCTGCAGTTACTGTCTTCCAGCAGAGCTGCAGTTACTATCACTTGGCACTGACCATCTTCCAGCAGAGCTGCAGTTACTATCACTTGGGACTGACCATCTTCCAGCAGAGCTGCAGTTACTATCACTTGGGACTGACCATCTTCCAGCAGAGCTGCAGTTACTATCACTTGGGACTGACCATCTTCCAGCAGAGCTGCAGTTACTATCACTTGGGACTGACCATCTTCCAGCAGAGCTGCAGTTACTATCACTTGGGACTGACCATCTTCCAGCAGAGCTGCAGTTACTATCACTTGGGACTGACCATCTTCCAGCAGAGCTGCAGTTACTATCACTTGGTAATGACTATCTTCAGCAGAGCTGCAGTTACTATCACTTGGGACTTACCATCTTCCAGCAGAGCTGCAGTTACTATCACTTGGGACTGACTATCTTCCAGCAGAGCTGCAGTTACTATCACTTGGGACTGACCATCTTCCAGCAGAGCTGCAGTTACTATCACTTGGGACTGACCAGCTTCCAGGAGAGCTGCAGTTACTATCACTTGGGACTGACCATCTTCCAGCAGAGCTGCAGTTACTATCACTTGGGACTGACCATCTTCCAGCAGAGCTGCAGTTACTATCACTTGGGACTGACCATCCTCCAGCAGAGCTGCAGTTACTATCCCTTGGGACTAACCATCTTCCAGCAGAGCTGCAGTTACTATCACTTGGGACTGACTATCTTCAAGCAGAGCTGCAGTTACTATCACTTGGGACTGACCATCTTCCAGCAGAGCTGCAGTTACTATCACTTGGGACTTACCGTCTTCCAGCAGAGCTGCAGTTACTATCACTTGGGACTGACTATCTTCAAGCAGAGCTGCAGTTACTATCACTTGGGACTGACCATCTTCCAGCAGAGCTGCAGTTACTATCACTTGGGACTGACCATCTTCCAGCAGAGCTGCAGTTACTATCACTTGGGACTGACCATCTTCCAGCAGAGCTGCAGTTACTATCACTTGGGACTGACCATCTTCCAGCAGAGCTGCAGTTACTATCACTTGGGACTGACCATCTTCCAGCAGAGCTGAAGTTACTATCACTTGGGACTGACCATCTTCCAGCAGGACTGCAGTTACTATCACTTGGGACTGACCATCTTCCAGCAGAGCTGCAGTTACTATCACTTGGGACTGACCATCTTCCAGCAGAGCTGCAGTTACTATCACTTGGGACTGACCATCTTCCAGCAGAGCTGCAGTTACTATCACTTGGGACTGACCATCTTCCAGCAGAGCTGCAGTTACTATCACTTGGGACTGACCATCTTCCAGCAGAGCTGCAGTTACTATCACTTGGGACTGACCATCTTCCAGCAGAGCTGCAGTTACTATCACTTGGGACTGACCATCTTCCAGCAGAGCTGCAGTTACTATCACTTGGGACTAACCATCTTCCAGCAGAGCTGCAGTTACTATCACTTGGGACTGACCATCTTCCAGCAGAGCTGCAGTTACTATCACTTGGGACTGACCATCTTCCAGCAGAGCTGCAGTTACTATCACTTGGGACTGACCATCTTCCAGCAGAGCTGCAGTTACTATCACTTGGGACTGACCATCTTCCAGCAGAGCTGCAGTTACTATCACTTGGGACTGACCATCTTCCAGCAGAGCTGCAGTTACTATCACTTGGGACTGACCATCTTCCAGCAGAGCTGCAGTTACTATCACTTGGGACTGACCATCTTCCAGCAGAGCTGCAGTTACTATGACTCGGGACTGACTATCTTCGAGCAGAGCTGCAGTTACTATGACTTGGGACCGACTAACTATCTTCCAGCAGAGCTGCAGTTACTATCACTTGGGACTGACCATCTTCCAGCAGAGCTGCAGTTACTATCACTTGGGACTGACCATCTTCCAGCAGAGCTGCAGATACTGTCACTTAGAGTTATTATCTCTTGAGAAAGCGACTGTAGAGGGTAAATTATGAAGTGGAGGTGAAAGCACTGACTTCCATTTAGAGCTGAGTTTATAGACGAGAAAACTGACATCATCCCCACCAGTGACATCATCCCCACCAGTGACATCATCCCCACCAGTGACATCATCCCCACCAGTGACATCATCCCCACCAGTGACATCATCCCCACCAGTGACATCATCCCCACCAGTGACATTCTGAGTTTTCTTTTCTTATCCTTCACGTTGGCACTTCCACTTCGCTCTCTCATTCTCTAATATATAAACACACACACACACACACACACACACACACACACACACACACACACACACACACACACACACACACACACACACACACACACACACACACACACACACACACACATAAATATATATATATATATATATATATATATATATATATATATATATATATATATATATTTCAACAAGTCGGCCGTCTCCCACCGAGGCAGGGTGACCTAATAGGTAAAACTGGTCAATTAGCAAGAACTTGTTTAAAATTAAATCCTTTCTAAAATTTAAAGATATATATTTTTTCATTTATGTTAATGTAAAAATTAATAATTTTATACCAAAAGAACCTTAGAAAACTTACCTAACCTTATTATAACAAGCGCAATTTAATTTAGCCTAATCCAACTAAATATATTTTAGATAAGTTTACAATAATTTAATAATAAACCAACACAATGTACTCGACTGAAGCAGCCTACTGTGTAGGCGAAACGTTTCGGAGTAAAAATATTTAGTAAACGGTTCTCCACTTGACAGGAATGCTCACCGTGTTCCTGCCAGACTATAAACGATCTTCATTTGTACAAACTCCGACATTCCTTCGGGAGTCAGTGCCGGGGTCACTACATGGAGAAGACCCGGGCCAGGACCCAGGACCCGTCCTGGCTAACTAGTGCCGGGGTCACTACATGGAGAAGACCCGGGCCAAGACCCAGGACCCGTCCTGGCTAACTAGTGCCGGGGTCACTACATGGAGAAGACCCGGGCCAGGACCCAGGACCCGTCCTGGCTAACTAGTGCCGGGGTCACTACATGGAGAAGACCCGGGCCAAGACCCAGGACCCGTCCTGGCTAACTAGTGCCGGGGTCACTACATGGAGAAGACCCGGGCCAGGACCCAGGACCCGTCCTGGCTAACTAGTGCCGGGGTCACTACATGGAGAAGACCCGGGCCAGGACCCAGGACCCGTCCTGGCTAACTAGTGCCGGGGCCACTACATGGAGAAGACCCGGGCCAGGACCCAGGACCCGTCCTGGCTAACTAGTGCCGGGGCCACTACATGGAGAAGACCCGGGCCAAGACCCAGGACCCGTCCTGGCTAACTAGTGCCGGGGCCACTACATGGAGAAGACCCGGGCCAGGACCCAGGACCCGTCCTGGCTAACTAGTGCCGGGGCCACTACATGGAGAAGACCCGGGCCAAGACCCAGGACCCGTCCTGGCTAACTAGTGCCGGGGCCACTACATGGAGAAGACCCGGGCCAGGACCCAGGACCCGTCCTGGCTAACTAGTGCCGGGGTCACTACATGGAGAAGACCCGGGCCAGGACCCAGGACCCGTCCTGGCTAACTAGTGCCGGGGCCACTACATGGAGAAGACCCGGGCCAGGACCCAGGACCCGTCCTGGCTAACTAGTGCCGGGGTCACTACATGGAGAAGACCCGGGTACTGATATACTGAGTACTGACATACTGAGTATTAATATACTGAGTACTAATATACTGAGTACTGATATACTGAGTACTAATATACTGAGTACTAATATAATGAGTAGTAATATACTGAGTACTAATATACTGAGTACTAATGTACTGAGTACTAATATACTGAGTACTAATATACTGAGTACTAATATACTGAGTACTGATATACTGAGTACTAATATACTGAGTACTAATATACTGAGTACTGATATACTGAGTACTAATATAATGAGTAGTAATATACTGAGTACTAATATACTGAGTACTAATGTACTGAGTACTAATATAATGAGTAGTAATATACTGAGTACTAATATACTGAGTACTAATGTACTGAGTACTAATATACTGAGTACTAATGTACTGAGTACTAATATAATGAGTAGTAATATACTGAGTACTAATATACTGAGTACTAATATACTGAGTACTAATATAATGAGTAGTAATATACTGAGTACTAATATACTGAGTACTAATGTACTGAGTACTAATATAATGAGTAGTAATATACTGAGTACTAATATACTGAGTACTAATATACTGAGTACTAATGTACTGAGTACTAATATAATGAGTACTAATGTACTGAGTAGTAATATACTGAGTACTAATATACTGAGTACTAATATAATGAGTAGTAATATACTGAGTACTAATATACTGAGTACTAATATAATGAGTACTAATATACTGAGTACTAATATAATGAGTAGTAATATACTGAGTACTAATATACTGAGTACTAATATAATGAGTAGTAATATACTGAGTACTAATATACTGAGTACTAATATAATGAGTAGTAATATACTGAGTACTAATGTACTGAGTAGTAATATACTGAGTACTAATATACTGAGTACTAATATAATGAGTAGTAATATACTGAGTACTAATATACTGAGTACTAATATAATGAGTAGTAATATACTGAGTACTAATGTACTGAGTAGTAATATACTGAGTACTAATATACTGAGTACTAATATACTGAGTGCTAATATACTGAGTACTAATGTACTGAGTACTAATATAATGAGTAGTAATATACTGAGTACTAATGTACTGAGTAGTAATATACTGAGTACTAATATACTGAGTACTAATATACTGAGTACTAATGTACTGAGTACTAATATAATGAGTAGTAATATACTGAGTACTAATATACTGAGTACTAATGTACTGAGTACTAATATAATGAGTAGTAATATACTGAGTACTAATGTACTGAGTAGTAATATACTGAGTACTAATATACTGAGTACTAATGTACTGAGTACTAATATAATGAGTAGTAATATACTGAGTACTAATATAATGAGTAGTAATATACTGAGTACTAATATAATGAGTAGTAATATACTGAGTACTAATGTACTGAGTACTAATATACTGAGTACTAATATACTGAGTAGTAATATACTGAGTACTAATATAATGAGTAGTAATATAGTGAGTACTAATGTACTGAGTAGTAATATACTGAGTACTAATATACTGAGTACTAATATACTGAGTACTAATGTACTGAGTACTAATATAATGAGTAGTAATATACTGAGTACTAATATAATGAGTAGTAATATACTGAGTACTAATATAATGAGTAGTAATATACTGAGTACTAATGTACTGAGTACTAATATACTGAGTACTAATATACTGAGTAGTAATATACTGAGTAGTAATATACTGAGTAGTAATATACTGAGTACTAATATAACGAGTAGTAATATACTGAGTACTAATATAATTAGTAATATACTGAGTACTAATGTACTGAGTACTAATATACTGAGTAGTAATATACTGAGTACTAATATACTGAGTAGTAATATACTGAGTACTAATATACTGAGTACTAATATACTGAGTACTAATATACTAAGTAGTAATATACTGAGTACTAATATACTGAGTACTAATATACTGAGTACTAATATACTAAGTAGTAATATACTGAGTACTAATATACTGAGTAGTAATATACTGAGTAGTAATATACTGAGTACTAATATACTGAGTAGTAATATACTGAGTACTAATATACTGAGTAGTAATATACTGAGTACTAATGTACTGAGTAGTAATATACTGAGTACTAATATACTGAGTAGTAATATACTGAGTACTAATGTACTGAGTAGTAATATACTGAGTACTAATATACTGAGTAGTAATATACTGAGTAGTAATATACTGAGTAGTATTATACTGAGTAGTAATATACTGAGTAGTAATATACTGAGTACTAATATACTGAGTACTAATGCTTCCCCTACATTAAACAGACTATGATGTGGTTGAGTAATGTTTATATTTTTTTCAAAAATTACAAAACCTTACAATCATTCAGAACATTCACATTAAAACCCCAGCACAGATAACATTATGTAACATTTCATTAAACACAAAAATAACTCGGATCACTAAGAGTTAAACATAGAGTCGACCCACAACAACAACAACAACAACACCTGAGCGTGAAGGTGTCTCCGTAACTCTTACTGACGTCTCTATATAGACCATTATAAAACCCATAACTAACCTGGTAAGACTGGGTCGTAACTCCTGCTATTAATAGCTGTGTTTCTTGATTGGTAAAACTGACGGTTTGTAGCGCACTCAGCTTACGTGGTTCGATCCCCGGTACGGGTGGAAGCACTAGGAGGTGCTCTCCATGCTCAACTAGCAGCAAGTAAGTACCTGGGTGTTAGTCGACTAATGTGGGTCGTATCCTGAGATAAAATTGACCTAATTTACCCGAAATGCTCTGTATAACCAGTAACTTTCTATATAGCAGTATGTCATTGACGTCAGCTAAGGTCTGTGTAAGTTGTATCATGTACTTGTAGGAATAAAGATTATTATTATTATTATCCAGCCTATACTAGATATACACTGTCAGCAGCTCTCAGCTATCCCGACGGAATAATTTTACAAGCGCTATCACTTCTGGTCTAGCCAATGGACATACATCTTCACAGACGCCATCATATACTGTGGAGAATTAATACCAGTGGATACCTTAGAGAAAAGAGAATCCACATCAATGCTCAGTATTTTACAATTACGTAAATACAGGGTGCTCATTTCCTGTATATATTTTTGTAAATGTTTAACAGGCGAGTCAGGGCGTATAAACATTTGATTAAACGCCACAGTAAATGACTGTACCAGTGCCATCCCGTAGGCTGTACATGTATGGTATACAATACCTACACAATGGAGAATTAGACACATGTGCAACCTCTGGGTATCTATATTGTAGACGTTCGACCATCCAGACTCATCTGGTAATGCCAGTGGATGGCGAAACGTCTACAAATAAAGATACCCAGATGTTGCATATGTGTCTAATTCTTCATTCCGTAGGTACACGAGTCACGACTGAAGGTGACTGACTGACAGTAGATGACTGAACCAGTTAGTCATCCCGCAGGTAAACCAGCCACAGACTGGAGATAATGGTGAGGGGAAAGAATAAGTTTACCTTGACTCTCAGACTCACTAACACGGGAGATAGCAAGGACTGATAACCTTCTGGTTTTCTACCAAGCTGATGTATGTCAGACGTGACCGCGTCATGGCTGGCCAGCCGCATGCGGCAAGCCACACACATTAACCAGCTTTATTTCCTGTTATCTTCAGTAATGTCACGAAACATTAAGTAAATTTACTTCCCATAACGTTGCCAGACATTAACCAGGTTAACTGCCTATATCACCAGACATTAACCAGATTGACTGTATATAAAATCACCAGACAATAACCAGGTGTTTACTGTAAATAATGTCGCCAGACATTAACCAGGTTTACTGTATATGATGTCACTAGACATTAACCAGGTTCACTACCTAACATAACCAAGATAAACAAATATTATCCAGGTGGTACCACTAGAAGCGTACAAAACAACACGAACAACTAGAGGTACAGTAAATATCGTCTAACTGTAATAATGTTCGTAGAATTACCCACAAGTGTAACTAATGCGACATTTTATTGTGGCAACGTTTCGCTCTCCAGGAGCTTTGTCAAGCCGTATATATAAGTATAAGAGGGTATATATAAGTACAGAGACGCATAGCATCTCACTATGTACCTATATACTCTCTGTGTCGTTGTATTGTTTGTAACAGCTTGACAAAGCTCCTGGAGAGCGAAACGTTACCACAATAAAATGTCACATTAGTTGCCTGGCTGGCAAGGCTCTCGTTTCACACACGGAGGGCCCGGGTTCGATTTCCGGCGGGGTGGAAACATTTCGACGTGTTTCCTTACACCTGTTGTCCTGTTCGCCTAGCAGCAAATAGGTACCTGGGCGTTAGTCGACTGGTGTGGGTCGCATCCTGGGGGACAAGACTGAGGATCACAATGGAAATAAGTTAGACAGTCCTCGATGACGGACTGACTTTCTTGGGTTATCCTGGGTGGCTAACCTTCCTGGGTTAAAAATCCGTACGAAATCTTATCTTATATAGTCTAAATGGAAAACAGATTTCCCGGGGGCACTAAAGTAACTTCACTTCCCACCACAGTCCTTCATAAGGCGCCTCTATACTTTTTTAACCTACGGTAATACCCGCGAAAAACAAACGTTTGTGCAGGAGATTGAAGACAGACACGTGTGACGTAAGCCTGGCTACACACCTGACTTAAAAGCTAATTAATGTAGGTAAGTAGTGTCTACGTTCAGCCCAGGAACCATACAGTGATGGCCAGGTGTTGCGACCTTACAGTGTAACATTGGTACGTTCTTACTCTATCTTCATTATTCTCATCCCTTAGTGTGTGTACTCACCAAGTTGTGGTCGCAGGTGTCGAGGCACAGCTTCTGGCCCTGCCTCTTCACTGGTCGCTACTAGGTCACTCTTCCTGCTCCATGAACTTTATCATACCTCTTCTTAAAGCTATGTATGGATTCTGCCTCCACTACATCACTTCCCAGACTATTCCACTTCCTGACTACTTTGTGACTTAAGAAATACTTCCTAACATCCCGGTGAATCATCTGAGTCTTCAACTTTCAATTGTGATCCATTGTTGCTGTGTCCCATCTCTGGAACATCCTGTCCCTGTCCACCTTGTCGACTCCTCTCAGTATTTTGTATGTCGTTATCATAACCCCCTTATCTCTCCTGTCCTCCAGTGTCGTCAGGTCGATTTCCCTTAACCTCTCCTCGTAGGACATGCCCCTTAGCTCCGGGACTAGTCTTGTTTCAAACCTTTGCACTTTCTCTAGGTGTGGGTTCCAAACTGGTGCTGCATACTACAATATAGGTCTAACGTACACGGTGTACAGGGTCCTGAACGATTCCTTATTGAGATGTCAGAATGCTGTTCTTAGGTTTGCTAGGCGACCGTATGCTGCAGAAGTTATTTAGTTGATGTGCGCCTCATGAGATGTGCCTGGTGTTATACTCAGCCCAAGATCCCTTTCCTTGAGTGAGGTTTGTAGTCTATGGACCCCTGGACTGTACTCCGCCTGCGGTCTTCTTTGCCCTTCCCCAATTTTCATGACTTTGCACTTGGTGGGGTTGAGCTCCAGGAGCTAGTTTCTGGACCAGGCCTGCAGCCTGTCCAGATCCGCCTGTAGTTCTGTTTGTGTGTGTGTGTGCGTGTGTGTATGTGTAACACACTAAGCAAGTCTGGAGTATTCTTACACATCAACATTTTATCCAGAATATAACTTCCACCAGAACTGGAGTGACTAGCACATTTGGAAAGCAGTTTTGACCCTGGCTGTCACTCACAGCAGTCGACTAACAGACAGCAATGATGTTCTGAGTGCTGAAGATTGTAGCCAGCAGCGAGCCTCCCTCACTCCGTCTCTCACAACACTCGAATAATTCCATGAAACTTCAGGAACTACGATAGATGTAGATCAGTAGAAGTAACACCATGAAACTTTAGGAAGGAACTACGATAGATGTGGATCAGTAGTAGGTAACGCTACAAAATTTAGGGAAGGAACTAGGATAGAGTAGTAGTAGTAGTAGTAGCAGTAGTAGCTGCCAACTATTTCCCGCTGGTTTAAGAGTAAACATAATCGTAATCGTGAGGTTCAACACAACCAAACTGTGAGTAAAAAAACAAACCAGAAAGAACGCGACAGACACTGAAACAATTCAGTCCAGCGATGGTGAAGTGAATGTTGCGTGTAGCTGAGGTGAGGGAGCAACCAGTGAGAGATACTGGAGTAACTTACTACAGTGAGAGATACTGGAGTAACTTACTGCAGTGAGAGATACTGGAGTAACTTACTGCAGTGAGAGATACTGGAGTAACTTACTACAGTGAGAGATACTGGAGTAACTTACTCCAGTGAGAGATACTGGAGTAACTTACTCCAGTGAGAGATACTGGAGTAACTTACTCCAGTGAGAGATACTGGAGTAACTTACTGCAGTGAGAGATACTGGAGTAACTTACTCCAGTGAGAGATACTGGAGTAACTTACTGCAGTGAGAGATACTGGAGTAACTTACTACAGTGAGAGATACTGGAGTAACTTACTCCAGTGAGAGATACTAGAGTAACTTACTGCAGTGAGAGATACTGGAGTAACTTACTCCAGTGAGAGATGAACATCAAAATGGTATACAATACCGACAGGTTGTTAGGTAAGACACATATGCAACAGTTAGACAACTTTATTCCGAAACGTTTCGCCTACACAGTAGGCTTCTTCAGTCGAATACAGAAAGTAGGCAGGAACAGTAGAGATGTGAAGACGATGTAATCAGTCCATCACCCTTAAAGTCGTAGAATTTGAGGTTGTCAGTCCCTCGGCCTGGAGAAGTTCAGTTCCATAGTCAGGAACTATCTGAAGATCAAGCGACAGTGCGGAGACTTAAATACTGTCGGAAGGAGAGGTGCAGGGTAGTAGTGGTAGTAGTAGTAGTAGTAGTAGTAGTAGTAGCAGTAGTGAGAGGCAACTGAGAGGTCATGTCCCTCTCAGATCCAACCCTTCTCACTTGAAAAGCTTGTCCAAGGTGTTTTCTGTACCAAGATGCCACGTGTTGATGTTCATCTTGTCAGACACTGCAACACGTGGCATCTTGGTACAGAAAACACCTTGGACAAGCTTTTCAAGTGAGAAGGGTTGGATCTGAGAGGGACATGACCTCTCAGTTGCCTCTCACTACTGCTACTACTACTACTACTACTACTACTACTACCACTACTACCCTGCACCTCTCCTTCCGACAGTATTTAAGTCTCCGCACTGTCGCTTGATCTTCAGATAGTTCCTGACTATGGAACTGAACTTCTCCAGGCCGAGGGACTGACAACCTCAAATTCTACGACTTTAAGGGTGATGGACTGATTACATCGTCTTCACATCTCTACTGTTCCTGCCTACTTTCTGTATTCGACTGAAGAAGCCTACTGTGTAGGCGAAACGTTTCGGAATAAAGTTGTCTAACTGTTGCATATGTGTCTTACCTAACATCCAGTGAGAGATACTGGAGTAACTTACTACAGTGAGAGATACTGGAGTAACTTACTACAGTGAGAGATACTGGAGTAACTTACTACAGTGAGAGATACTGGAGTAACTTACTACAGTGAGAGATACTGGAGTAACTTACTGCAGTAAGAGATACTGGAGTAACTTACTGCAGTGAGAGATACTGGAGTAACTTACTACAGTGAGAGATACTGGAGTAACTTACTACAGTGAGAGATACTGGAGTAACTTACTGCAGTAAGAGATACTGGAGTAACTTACTGCAGTGAGAGATACTGGAGTAACTTACTGCAGTGAGAGATACTGGAGTAACTTACTCCAGTGAGAGATACTGGAGTAACTTACTACAGTGAGAGATACTGGAGTAACTTACTACAGTGAGAGATACTGGAGTAACTTACTACAGTGAGAGATACTGGAGTAACTTACTCCAGTGAGAGATACTGGAGTAACTTACTACAGTGAGAGATACTGGAGTAACTTACTACAGTGAGAGATACTGGAGTAACTTACTACAGTGAGAGATACTGGAGTAACTTACTGCAGTAAGAGATACTGGAGTAACTTACTGCAGTGAGAGATACTGGAGTAACTTACTACAGTGAGAGATACTGGAGTAACTTACTGCAGTGAGAGATACTGGAGTAACTTACTACAGTGAGAGATACTGGAGTAACTTACTACAGTGAGAGATACTGGAGTAACTTACTACAGTGAGAGATACTGGAGTAACTTACTACAGTGAGAGATACTGGAGTAACTTACTCCAGTGAGAGATACTGGAGTAACTTACTCCAGTGAGAGATACTGGAGTAACTTAATACAGTGAGAGATACTGGAGTAACTTAATACAGTGAGAGATACTGGAGTAACTTATTGCAGTGAGAGATACTGGAGTAACTTACTACAGTGAGAGATACTGGAGTAACTTACTCCAGTGAGAGATACTGGAGTAACTTACTACAGTGAGAGATACTGGAGTAACTTACTACAGTGAGAGATACTGGAGTAACTTACTACAGTGAGAGATACTGGAGTAACTTGCTGCAGTGAGAGATACTGGAGTAACTTACTACAGTGAGAGATACTGGAGTAACTTGCTGCAGTGAGAGATACTGGAGTAACTTACTGCAGTGAGAGATACTGGAGTAACTTACTGCAGTGAGAGATAACTGGAAGAAGTGTAGAATAAACAGTGAAGAACAATATATCAGAAAAAACGGTACAATGAATGAAATTCTTGTCAACTACAAGTCTCAGACGAACCAGGTTGTGATGGCAGTGGACTTGTGGTTCAGCGGTAGCTCCTTGGGCTCACAATCAAACGACCTCGGGTTCGATCCTGAAGCAGTTCGAGACGTGTGGGTGCTTCCTTACACCTGTTGCCCCTCTTCACCTAGCAGTAAACAGGTACCCGGGTTAGAAAACGGTTATGGGTGGCATCCTGGGGAAGAGTTCCTTAATGGACATATGTCACAATGACTAACATTCATGAGTTATTAATCCTCCTCCATGTTAATATTTCTATTTATGCTTACATTTTTATAAGTAGGCGTGCAGGCCAGGGGTAGAAACAACCTGCTTGATAAAGTAGTCAACAGGAAAGTCTTAGGAAAGGCTGAGAAAGTAGCAGATCTTTTGAAACTGGTCAAAGGTATAGTACAGGCCCAGTGGTACTCTGGACCAGGTGTAGTGGCACTCTGAACCAGGTGTAGTGGCACTCTGAACCAGATGTAGTGGCACTCTGGACCAGGTGTAGTGGCACTCTGAACCAGGTGTAGTGGCACTCTGGACCAGGTGTAGTGGCACTCTGGACCAGGTGTAGTGGCAATCTGAACCAAGTGTAGTGGCACTCTGAACCGGGTGTAGTGGCACTCTGGATCGAGTGGCACTGAAGGCCAGATGAGTGGCACTGAGGGCCAGGCGAGTAGCACTGAGGGCCAGGTGAGTGGCACTGAAGGTCAGGTGAGTAGCACTGAGGGCCAGGTGAGTGGCACCGAGGGTCAGATGAGTAGCACTGAGGGTCAGGTGAGTAGCACTGAGGGCCAGGTGAGTGGCACTGAGGGCCAGGTGAATAGCACTGAGGGTCAGGTGAGTAGGACTGAGGGCCAGGTGAGTGGCACTGAGGGCTAGGTGAGTGGCACTGAGGGCCAGGTGAATGGCACTGAGGGCAAGGTGAGTAGCACTGAGGGCCAGGTGAGTAGGACTGAGGGCCAGGTGAGTGGCACTGAGGGCTAGGTGAATGGCACTGAGGGCAAGGTGAATGGCACTGAGGGCAAGGTGAGTGGCACTCAATATTCTCAACATCTGCTCACAAACAAGCATTACTGAACAAGTTTTAAATTTTTAAGTAGTCACTGGGACTGTTGCCACGCGGGAGTACACCAGCACCGCAGCTGGCACCCCGAGGCACCTGGCACTTCCGACGGCTGGCACCACTATTAGGAAACGGGAAACCGGGTCACGGTAACTATGGTCACGTGACCAGTGATGCCTCCCTCCCCATCCCGTCCCAGACACACAGCTGGTACACTACTGGTAGTTCTCTTATATACAGTGTTGAAAACCTTGGTCACTTTACACACGTTGTCTTATAGTGTGATGATTGTACATCACATTATTACTGACGGTATACTACACCATTTATAAGACTTTATACTCTTGTGAGGACTAATTTCAGAGTGCAGATTTGGAAGGAGTCTCTCCCAAGCATTTCCCTCACTATATGATCAATCTTTATCTCCGCTGCACTCAGAGATTTCAACAGCTTCCAACGATTTCTGTGAGTAAAATTCGTATGGCGCAGTGACTGTTCACTGTACAATCACTAGCTCCGCAATTTGGCTTACCTTAGATGAGTGGCAGTGATTGTACGTAACTGGCAGTGATTGTAGATAATTGGCAGTGATTGTAGATAATTAGCAGTGACTCTACATAACTAGCAGTGATTGTAGGATAATTAGCAGTGGTTGTAAATAATTAGTAGTGACTAGATAATTGGCAGTAATTGTAGTTAAGGGGAAAATAATTATTTTAATGTATATAGAGCATAACTTGACTTCAATAACATGCTGGTTTGTTCTGCAAGATCTTGTTCTCCAGACTATAATTTTCCTTGCAGTGATGGTAAGTCTACCTGATCATTAAATTTAAGATCTTACATAGTTACTCCCAGGTCTCTTATATCTATAACCCCATACAAGTAAGATCTTTCCATAGCTGACGTTTATCACGCATAACAATGTCACCTGATACTTTATAAGTATGTGGCAGGCAGATGACACTAGAAACCAGAAGTTAAAGTTTGTTGTGTCAAGAGAGGTGGAGACAGAGCCTGCCATGGCACCCAGAATCTCAAGCAGGCACCGTCAGTGGTGCCCAGACAACCTGCACAATATATGATGTGGGGACAGGAAAACTTAGCGTGTGCAGTAAAGAGAGGAAGATCCAGTCCTACTTAGAATGAGGAAGAACGTAGGTCGTAGAGTGAAGGTGTGTGGCTGAGAGTCCAGGCTGTAGGATGAACGGTACACTGAGTGCTACGCTGCTACATAGAGTGGTACACCTCACAGTGTGAAACATTTATGCCCCAGTGATGATCTGATTAGTGTACCAGAAGCCTCTCAGTCGTGTACCAGTTCCCTACGATTACTTCCTGTGTACCTATGAGTCCCTGTTCATGCCTCCTTCATACCGTAATGTTACTGGGCGTGAAATTAACCAGAGAACGGGCGGAGCCAGTGGCGTAGCGAGAGAGAGAGAGAGAGAGAGAGAGAGAGAGAGAGAGAGAGAGAGAGAGAGAGAGAGAGAGAGAGAGAGAGAGAGAGAGAGAGAGAGAGAGAGAGAGAGAGAGAGAGAGAGAGAGAGAAAGAGGGGAGGGGGGCACCGACCACTCCCCCTAAACACATTTTTCAAAACTGGTGCCCTTTCAACATATTTTTTTAACTCATTAGTTCCCTTGTGCGATAAAAGTCGAATCTTACTTTTTTGTTTTCTTTTATGGCACAGCCTCGGAGGAACTTTCTAGACTCATTATTGTATTCGGCCAATCTACCAGTGTACTGAACTATATAATGAATTTGAAATTATTCGGCATGTATTATGGCGCCTAACCTAACCTAACCTAACTTAACTTAACCTAGCTTAACCTAACCTAACCTAACCTAACCTAACATAACATAACCTAACTTTAGAAGCCGACTACGCCCCTGGCTGGAGGTTTGTACTCAATGGCAAATTATCTGTGAGTGTTACCACTCACTCGCCACTGGTTTCAACTTTTCCCCGTCCCCTGATTTGTTTGTAATCATCTTAATATTTTGTGAGTTACTGGGAATATATGGAAGAGATATTAAACTCAAAATAAAACCTGGTTGCATAATATGGAAGTATCTTAAATATCTCTTACGTTTCCTTAAAACTGCGAATCTGGATTTTGTCAGAGCAGTACCATAATAAATACACCTGCCTACCATGAAGCACAAGCACATGTATGGTATACAATACCGAAAAGATGAAGAATTAGACACATGTGCAACATCTGGGTATCTTTATTGTAGACGTTTCGCCATCCAGTGGTTTTATCAGTACAAATTCAAGAACATAACTGGAAGACAGTAGTTCTACTGTCTTCCAGTTATGTTCTTGAAAAGATGAGGTAATCAGTCCCTCAGCCTTGGAGATGGTGAAGAGCACCGTAGTCCTCAAGACTACGGTGTTCACCATGAAGCGCTAGATCTACTGCACTGCTTCACCTTTCTTATATATTCTTGACCAGTGTTCAAGAGACACGTAACTTTTGGTGGTATTTAATGTAAGCTCTTCTTAAAGTGGGTAGAAGTAAAGAAGAGTAGGAGAGGTGTGATCACAAGGAGATAAAATGACTTACTGAAGGGCGGTGACTTTACTGAGTGAAGTGCAAAGTATTACATTATAGTTACCCTTAACTATAATGTAATACTTTGCACTTCACTTCACTTCATTACATTATAGTTACCCTTAACTTCAGCTATTACCACAGCAATTAGTAATTAATAGTATTAAAAATGCTGACTGTACACTATTGCTGCTACTGTCGATGCCAGTGTTTCCTGTTGCTGCTGCTTACCTTAAGAGTGTAGACAGCGTGTTGACATCTGTCTGCCACCGTCACATACTTAGCCAGAGACAAACATTATAATTAAGATTTCAGACGAAATTAATGAGCCAAATATGCATCTCCTGGGCTCACTGTGACCCTTCACCTGACCAGCAAGGGGTCACTGTGACCTCTCACCTGGCCAGCAGGAGTCACTGTGACCCCTCATCTAGCCAACAGGGGCAAGAATCGCCGCCCGCCTTAACGTTACTATTACTGTGGTGGTATTGACGATAATCCAGTGAGGAGAAGCAAGGTACACGGGGAAGTCAGTAGTACAAGGGTACCCCAGAGAGGACTATGACATGACTATGACACAATGACAGTGCCAACACTTTCATCAGTGAGAGTAACAGCAATGACAGCGTCACCTGCAGGTGTTGACCGGTAAGGCTCATAAAACACCTGTGGAATGGGATGCGTTTGGGGTAACAATTTTGTTCAAATAATGGGATGGTAGCACCCATTCCTTGAAGGATGGTAGCAAGGCTTCCACTGCTAGGTGACTCTAAATCACACTGGACTGAGCAAACTGGGATGATCCTATAACGGAGCAAGCAACAATCAAGACCAACTCTTAGATCTGACCACTAAGAACTTAAGGAACTAACACGACATGGAGCCCAGAGGAGTGCAGATCACTCAAGATGACTAGAACTGACATCGCTCCTTCGTGAAACTGGCAGAGAAGAGACACGATAGCATCATATGATCAGTGTGTGTTTACACTGAGTTATCAAGTGGAAGTTGTTACTATACTGCAGGAAGACCAGACCAACATACACAACACTGGAATAAGTAGCCATCCTCACTTATATTATTATTCTTGTTATAATTATTATTACTGTTATTAAAATTATATTATTTTTATTTTATTATTAATGTTGTTATTTTTATAATTATTATTATTAATTAAAAATATGGTTTATTTAAGCCCATTTCACACAAGAAGTGTTGAAGGATCCAGTAATGCGAGACACAAACGCTAGAGCAATGTAAACAGACTTTATCCCAGGTGATAAGTAGGCATGAGAAGGTTCCTGGTAGGCTCCCCTCAAGGAAGGTTCCTTGATGTTGGTGAGGGATTCTTGATTTAGAGAATTGGATCTGTGCTCCAGTTCCCCGAATTAAGCCTGAATGCCTTCCACATCCCCCCCCCCCCAGGCGCTGTATAATCCTCCGGGTTTAGCGCTTCCCCCTTGATTTTAATAATAATAATCCTGGTAGGCTTATAATGTGAAGTAGAACTCAGGTCTTCCAGGGAACAAGTTCCTCACTCAGAGGTGATGGGATAACATCAGCTTCATCCCTACTCAAGTAGACGCAGACAAGAAGTACAAATTAGAGAGGAAAGTGATAAGGAGAAGAGGCGAACAATCATCGTTTAGAACAAGGAGGTGACGAAATTACGAAAAAAAAGGGTGTACTAGCCACAGTGAAGAAAACTAAAGCAACAACGAACTTGTTTGACGAAAAGTGACAGTGACAGAATCAAAGTGACAGTGACAGAATCAAAGTGACAGTGACAGAATCAAAGTGACAGTGACAGAATCAAAGTGACAGTGACAGAATCAAAGTGACAGTGACAGAATCAAAGTGATAGTGACAGAATCAAAGTGACAGTGACAGAATCAAAGTGACAGTGACAGAATCAAAGTGACAGTGACAGAATCAAAGTGACAGTGACAGAATCAAAGTGACAGTGACAGAATCAAAGTGACAGTGACAGAATCAAAGTGATAGTGACAGAATCAAAGTGACAGTGACAGAATCAAAGTGACAGTGACAGAATCAGTGACAGTAAAAAAGTGATAATTTTAAAAGAATAGAGATCTACTTATAGAAAATCACGAGATGAAACAGATAATATAGATACTGAGAGAGAGAGAGAGAGAGAGAGAGAGAGAGAGAGAGAGAGAGAGAGAGAGAGAGAGAGAGAGAGAGAGAGAGAGAAAGATAGAGAGACAGTAACTTCAGCAGAATACTCATGTAATAAAGTTGGTAGAATTACCGACAATATGTAAAGTAAAAGGACACAAGTGCAACTAATGTGACATTTATTGTGGCAACGTTTCGCTCTCCAGGAGCTTTATCAAGCCATTACAAACAATACATGGACACAGAGGGTATATAAAGGCTCAGAGTGAGGTGCAATACTAGTGAGGTAACATTTCGATGTTCACTAGTGGTAGTGGTAGTAGTAGTAGTAGTAGTAACAAAAATAATACAATATGGAAGAGCAATTAATTCGTACATGAGTAAAAGGATATAAAAGCTATTACTTGGGTAACATAAAAATAGGTTGGACAAATATAGACTGGAAAGAGGCAGGTTTTTTTCAGTGTTCACTCTCTGTAATGTGCTTTGTGTAGTATAACAGGAGAGACTATGTGATGGCAGGGTTTACTGTTTTCAGGAGGATTCTTGCTAAGACTTCAGAGATGGTGAAGCTGCCGTTGTTTTGTTTAATTGTATTCGAAACAGCGATCAGTGCTGATTCGAGGCACTTGCGTCTGCGGAAATTAGTTTCTTTGATCACTAATTGGGCGTCTCTGAATTTCATGAGATGATTGGTGGAATTTCGGTGTTGTACACAGGCGTTGTTTAAGTTGTCGTTCCTACATGCGTAAATGTGTTCACTGAGGCGGGTGTCGAGGTTTCTTGCTGTTTCACCTACGTAGATCTTGTCACAGCCTCCACAGGGTATAGTGTAAACTCCTGCATTGACTGGTTCGTGGTGCTTGGGTTTTGTCCTGGTTAGATCCTTTATTGAAGTGGTAGAAGCGATGGCGACTCTGGTGTTAGCTTGTGAAAGTACTTTTGAGACGTTTAGTGCAACCTGGCTGTTGGGAAGAATTATAACTTTGTTGGGAGCGGTGTTGATGCGTGGAGAATAATAGCTTTTATATCCTTTTACTCATGTACGAATTAATTGCTCTTCCATATTGTATTATTTTTGTTACTACTACTACTACTACTACCACTACCACTAGTAAACATCGAAATGTTACCTCACTAGTATTACACCTCACTCTGAGCCTTTATATACCCTCTGTGTCCATGTATTGTTTGTAATGGCTTGATAAAGCTCCTGGAGAGCGAAACGTTGCCACAATAAATGTCACATTAGTTGCACTTGTGTCCTTTTACTTTACAGAATACTCATGGTTGACAAATATAAGAGGAGCTTAAGGAAGGAACCCATCAACAACCTGTGACCAACATACACCAGACTTACACTGACACAGGTAGAACCAACATACACCAGACTTACACTGACACAGCTAGAACCAACATACACCAGACTTACACTGACACAGGTAGAACCAACATACACCGGACTTACACTGACACAGGTAGAACCAACATACACCAGACTTACACTGACACAAGTGGAACCAACATACACCAGACTTACACTGACACAGGTAGAACCAACATACACCAGACTTACACTGACACAGGTAGAACCAACATACACCAGACTTACACTGACACAGGTAGAACCAACATACACCAGACTTACACTGACACAGGTAGAACCAACATACACCAGACTTACACTGACACAGGTAGAACCAACATACACCGGACTTACACTGACACAGGTAGAACCAACATACACCAGACTTACACTGACACAGGTAGAACCAACATACACCGGACTTACACTGACACAGGTAGAACCAACATACACCAGACTTACACTGACACAGGTAGAACCAACATACACCAGACTTACACTGACACAGGTAGAACTAACATACACCAGACTTACACTGACACAGGTAGAACCAACATACACCAGACTTACACTGACACAGGTAGAACCAACATACACCAGACTTACACTGACACAGGTAGAACTAACATACACCAGACTTACACTGACACAGGTAGAACCAACATACACCAGACTTACACTGACACGGGTAGAACCAACATACACCAGACTTACACTGACACAGGTGGAACCAACATACACCAGACTTACACTGACACAGGTAGAACCAACATACACCAGACTTACACTGACACAGGTAGAACCAACATACACCAGACTTACACTGACACAGCTAGAACCAACATACACCAGACTTACACTGACACAGGTAGAACCAACATACACCAGACTTACACTGACACAGGTAGAACCAGCATACACCAGACCTACACTGACACAGGTAGAACCAACATACACCAGACTTACACTGACACAGGTGGAATCAACATACACCAGACTTACACTGACACAGGTAGAACCAACATACACCAGACTTACACTGACACAGGTAGAGCCAACATACACCAGACTTACACTGACACAGGTAGAACCAACATACACCAGACTTACACTGACACAGGTAGAATCAACATACACCAGACTTACACTGATACAGGTAGAATCAACATACACCAGACTTACACTGACACAGGTGGAATCAACATACACCAGACTTACACTGACACAGGTAGAACCAACATACACCAGACTTACACTGACACAAGTGGAACCAACATACACCAGACTTACACTGACACAGGTAGAACCAAAGTACACCAGACTTACACTGATACAGGTGGAAGCAACATACACCAGACTTACACTGACACAAGTGGAACCAACATGCTACCTACACCTCCCAAACCACATCAAAAGATTTCTGAATCCCAGAGGTTTACTACCAGGCAAGAATTTAACGAGATGATCAATGTTGACAACCTGAAAGAAGTAAATCTCACACTTCATTACGAAAAAAAATAATCAACAGGAACATCCAAGACATTTAGAGGCACCATCATCGTGGACAGATTCGCTGTTTGCAAAAATGTGACCAAAACGAAGGCTGAAAAATGGAAGCTGGAGGCACAAGAGATACAGCCTCTCACCAGCATTCTTAAAATATTTGCGCCACAAATGAATTTTGCTTACGTCAGAACGTCTTTCGTTAAAGAGGCTTGACGTAAGACACAAAGATGGTGTCAAAAATGACACACAATATGGCTTAAGTAGATGCGCTTCCCTGCCTTCACTTGCAAAAACAACTCAAGACAGCCATTATGAGAAGAGCTTCGAACAAACATGGTCTTCGATGCGTGTGACAGGTGTCCCCTGCCCGCTGAGCACATTACAAGTGTCAGGTGCAGGTGTATAACGCAGTACCTCTCCATCACAATGGTGGTTACTGTCGTGACTCACCACAGTGCCACTAACTACCCTGCCCACATGTTCTTGCTATGACACCGCCATAGTGCCGCCACTATTGAATGACTTATATAACGAAGACTTGTGGCAGGATTCACCGCTGACCAATATACTGACAACAACATCCAGTCTCTTGTCTCAACCATCAGAATGTATATCAAGAACACAACTCTAGATGAATACTGAAAAATGTTATGGTCGTGAGAACATAAAAATGGAGGAACACTGCAGAAGGCCTACTGGCCCATGCAAGGCAGGTCCTCATCAAAACCACTCTTACCCAAAGTTACCCAAGAATTTACTCCCGTACCCACGACACCAATCAAACCCAGCCCCTCCCACTCATATATTTGTCCAACCGTCATAACGAAAAGATGTGGAAAAATACAATTATGTACAGTTCAGGACATTTATTAAAGGAAACGTTTCGCCCAGAGTGACTTCTTCAGTCCTAATACAGAGATAACTAAGATAGGAGTATATATAGTGGCAGGAGTCAGGTGTGATGAATGGTTTGAAAAACCGACAAGTTGAAGATTGAGACACTTATGCAGCATATGGGAATCTGAGGAAATGGTATGGTGATACCGACAAGATGTGGAAAAAGACACTTATGTACAGTTCAGGACATTTATTAAAGGAAACGTTTCGCCACGAGTGGCTTCTTCAGTCCTAATACAGAGAAAACTAAGAAAACACACATATATATAGTGGTGGGAGTCAGGTGAGGTGAAGCGTGGGTAGAGGTGGTGGTAGTAGTAGTAGTAGTAATGGAACTAAGGAGGTGAGGTTAGAGAGGGACCTGCTGGCATCAAGTAACACCAGTTCCCAGGATGGGTAATATCCTCTTGCTTAGTAATTTTGAAATACTGTAACTACCGGATTTTTGCTTTATAGTGTTACTGACAGAAATTAGTGCAGCTTCAATGCATTTTCTCCGTCTTAAGTCGTCTTCTTTAATAACTAGTTTAGCTTCATTGAATTTCATGAGGTGTCCAACATCGTCTCTATGTTGAACACATGCGTTTTTGCGGTCATCATTTCTGCAAGCATTTTTGTGTTCTGCTATTCTAATGTCCAGAGTTCTGGCTGTTTCCCCTACATATACTTTGTCACACCCCCCACATGGTATAGTGTAGATTCCTGCACTTGTGCCAGAATCATGCTTGGGTTTTTGTATCAGGTTCCTAATAGTAGTTGAAGAGCTGGTAGATATTTTAGCCAGTTTTCTGTCAAACATTTTTGAAACATTAGTGGCAACGTTGCTGACCGGTAAAACGATGTAACTTGGAGGCTTTTCTTCAATTTGATAGGTGTTGGTCTTGCTGAGGATACGTGTTGCACGTTTCCTGCAGTCACGTATGAAGTGTAGGGGAAAGTGTAGTGAACTAAAAGAGTTGGTGATGTATGTACATTCTTCTTCGAGGAACTGCGGACTGGAAATCCTGTAGGCTCTCAGAAAGAAGCCAATAACTACCCCTCTTTTAGTTCTTGTGTCATGGTGAGAGAAGAAATGTAGAAGATCATTCTTGTAGGTAGGCTTCCGGTAGACTTTAAAAGAAAGTTTGCTTTCCCCTGTGCGTAAGAGAACGTCGAGAAAAGGTAACTGGTTGTCCTTCTCCTCCTCTAGAGTAAATTTAATAGTAGGTTCCAGATTGTTGATGGTGTTGAGGATGCCCTGTACGTCAAGATTTTTGGGTACAATGACCAAAATATCATCTACGTACCGCATCCAAGTAACTGAACGAGGGATGTTATTGAGGATCCTTCTTGATTCCAGGTCCTCCATATATAAATTGGCAAGAACTGCACTAAGGGGGGATCCCATGGCTAGTCCGAAGAGTTGTTTGTACTTCTTGTCCTCGAACCTAAAACAGTTATAACGAACACAAAGTTCGACAAGGCTCACAAAATCTTGGCGGGGTACAGGTAACTCTGTATCATCTTTAATCACCCTGCGAAGAAGATCAATGGCTTGATCAACTGGGACAGTTGATCATCTAAAGCATTCGGGTGACCTCCTTAACCGTATCAGGGATCTCGACATGAGTGATAAGAAGCTTGCAAGTTTTGACGTGACTGCCTTATTCACCAATGTCCCAGTTGATCAAGCCATTGATCTTCTTCGCAGGGTGATTAAAGATGATACAGAGTTACCTGTACCCCGCCAAGATTTTGTGAGCCTTGTCGAACTTTGTGTTCGTTATAACTGTTTTAGGTTCGAGGACAAGAAGTACAAACAACTCTTCGGACTAGCCATGGGATCCCCCCTTAGTGCAGTTCTTGCCAATTTATATATGGAGGACCTGGAATCAAGAAGGATCCTCAATAACATCCCTCGTTCAGTTACTTGGATGCGGTACGTAGATGATATTTTGGTCATTGTACCCAAAAATCTTGACGTACAGGGCATCCTCAACACCATCAACAATCTGGAACCTACTATTAAATTTACTCTAGAGGAGGAGAAGGACAACCAGTTACCTTTTCTCGACGTTCTCTTACGCACAGGGGAAAGCAAACTTTCTTTTAAAGTCTACCGGAAGCCTACCTACAAGAATGATCTTCTACATTTCTTCTCTCACCATGACACAAGAACTAAAAGAGGGGTAGTTATTGGCTTCTTTCTGAGAGCCTACAGGATTTCCAGTCCGCAGTTCCTCGAAGAAGAATGTACATACATCACCAACTCTTTTAGTTCACTACACTTTCCCCTACACTTCATACGTGACTGCAGGAAACGTGTGTGATGAATGGTTTGAAAAACCGACAAGTTGAAGATTGAGACACTTATGCAGCATATGGAAATCTTTATTCAGGAAACGTTTCGCCACACAGTGGCTTCATCAGTCCAATACAAAGAGGAAGGCGTAAGGAGAGGAGGAGTATGAGGTAATCAGTCCCTCAGCCTGGAGTCGATGTGTTCAGTCCATCAACTGTCAGACACTGCAGCATCATGGGATCTTCTTACAAAGAATTCTTCAACGCTTGTTCAACCTTTGGACAAAGACCTACTTCGACTAGTGGATGATACCACTATGATCCCGCCTCCGTCTGCTTCAAGTCACCTCACTACAGTATATAAGCCACGTCTACGGCCCTATGCTGTACATTCTACAAGATTGATGGACTGAACACATCGACTCCAGGCTGAGGGACTGATTACCTCATACTCCTCCTCTCCTTACGCCTTCCTCTTTGTATTGGACTGATGAAGCCACTGTGTGGCGAAACGTTTCCTGAATAAAGATTTCCATATGCTGCATAAGTGTCTCAATCTTCAACTTGTCGGTTTTTCAAACCATTCATCACAACTGTCAGACACTGCAGCATCATGGGATCTTCTTACAAAGAATTCTTCAACGCTTGTTCAACCTTTGGACAAAGACCTACTTCGACTAGTGGATGATACCACTATGATCCCGCCTCCGTCTGCTTCAAGTCACCTCACTACAGTATATAAGCCACGTCTACGGCCCTATGCTGTACATTCTACAAGATTGATGGACTGAACACATCGACTCCAGGCTGAGGGACTGATTACCTCATACTCCTCCTCTCCTTACGCCTTCCTCTTTGTATTGGACTGATGAAGCCACTGTGTGGCGAAACGTTTCCTGAATAAAGATTTCCATATGCTGCATAAGTGTCTCAATCTGCAGGAAACGTGCAACACGTATCCTCAGCAAGACCAACACCTATCAAATTGAAGAAAAGCCTCCAAGTTACATCGTTTTACCGGTCAGCAACGTTGCCACTAATGTTTCAAAAATGTTTGACAGAAAACTGGCTAAAATATCTACCAGCTCTTCAACTACTATTAGGAACCTGATACAAAAACCCAAGCATGATTCTGGCACAAGTGCAGGAATCTACACTATACCATGTGGGGGGTGTGACAAAGTATATGTAGGGGAAACAGCCAGAACTCTGGACATTAGAATAGCAGAACACAAAAATGCTTGCAGAAATGATGACCGCAAAAACGCATGTGTTCAACATAGAGACGATGTTGGACACCTCATGAAATTCAATGAAGCTAAACTAGTTATTAAAGAAGACGACTTAAGACGGAGAAAATGCATTGAAGCTGCACTAATTTCTGTCAGTAACACTATAAAGCAAAAATCCGGTAGTTACAGTATTTCAAAATTACTAAGCAAGAGGATATTACCCATCCTGGGAACTGGTGTTACTTGATGCCAGCAGGTCCCTCTCTAACCTCACCTCCTTAGTTCCATTACTACTACTACTACTACCACCACCTCTACCCACGCTTCACCTCACCTGACTCCCACCACTATATATATGTGTGTTTTCTTAGTTTTCTCTGTATTAGGACTGAAGAAGCCACTCGTGGCGAAACGTTTCCTTTAATAAATGTCCTGAACTGTACATAAGTGTCTTTTTCCACATATGGGAATCTTTTTTCAGGAAACGTTTCGCCACACAGTGGCTTCATCAGTCCAATACAAAGAGGAAGGCGTAAGGAGAGGAGGAGAATGAGGTAATCAGTCCCTCAACCTGGAGTCGATGTGTTCAGTCCATCAATCTACAGTCCATCATTCTACAAGATTGATGGACTGAACACATCGACTCCAGGTTGAGGGACTGATTACCTCATTCTCCTCCTCTCCTTACGCCTTCCTCTTTGTATTGGACTGATGAAGCCACTGTGTGGCGAAACGTTTCCTGAAAAAAGATTCCCATATGCTGCATAAGTGTCTCAATCTTCAGGAGTCAGGTGGTAACCTGCGAGGGTGGTAGTGGTAGTAATAATAATAATAATAATAATAATAATAATAATAATAATAATAATAATAATAATAATAATAATAATAACAATATTCATCTTTATTTCTACAAGTACATGTACAAGGAATACAGACCATAGTTGACATCAATGACATATTACTGTATAGAAAGTCCTTTGTTATGCAGAGCATTTCGGGAAAATTAGGTCAGTTATGGCCCCAAGATGCGACCCACACAAGTCGACTAACATCCAGGTACCCATTTTACTGCTAGGTGAGCATGGACAGTAGGTGTCTTAAGGAAACGCGTCCTAATTTTTCCACCTATACTGGGGATCGACCCCCCGGAGTGCGCTACCAATCGAGCTACGGGACGTAAGTGTCTATTGCCACATCTGGATGAATACAGATCAGGGAACGGGTGGGAGTTGAACCCATGGTGAGTGAGTGGTAAAACTGCAGGCCAGTACGTAAACCACTGGGCCAGCTGGCTACAATAAGCTTCATCCAACTAGGTATATTTATACACCATAGAGAGGTTAGCATGGGCCACCACTGTGACCACAAATGCAAATTTTCACAGATGAATCTCCCGCCAGCGTGGCTGTGAGGAACTCTAGCTTAAATCCCCTAAAAGCTGTCATATAAATATACCTAGTTGGGTGAACCTTATTATAACCAGCTGGTCCAGTGGTTAACGCACTGGCCTAGAATGTTACGACTCACTCGCCATAGTTCAAACACTACCCGTTCCATGGTTTGTGTACGATCGTGTTATTACTAACTGGTGAGTCAAGAAGCTGTATATAACACATCTCCAGGTGAAATACATGAATGAAAAACGACACCGTGCATTAACAACGATAAAATATGAATGAACGACTGCAGAGAGTAGTTCTCCGGCACGTGACGACACCTGGGATCAAAATATTACTCAACTGTAAGAGGTCGTCAGCGATGTCGTGCTCCACAACAGCGTGGCAAAAGGCCCGTCACGTGTGGCCTTTTTGTGAGGTATGACGGCCAAGGCGAAGAGGGAATGTAGGTAAATCTTTCCAATGACTCTACCTTTAGCTGCTACTTGCTCTGTCAGTGCCAGAAGTACCTGGGTGTATTCACTGATTTGTAGTAGTTTGGGGGTCGAATCTTGGCTCCTAGCGCCGTCGACCACCATTACTGGTTTCTGGCCTAGCTTGATCGCTGGCACACTCAGCTCACACACTGAGCTCCGGAGTTCGAATCTCCGGTACGGCTGGATAACAATAGGACGTGTTTGGACTAGTCTAATTGGCACTAGTCTGGTCCTCCATACCCACTCCACCTCACCTCTCGTCCACCCACACCCCCACCCACACCACACCACCTGCATCCACCCCCACCAACACTACACCACCTGCATCCACCCCCACCCACACCACACCACCTGCATCCACCCTTCCACCAGTTCCCCCCCCCCCAATCGCTCATTCCTCTGGCATTTTTCCCAACCACGCCCAAGCACCCCCCCCCACCATTCACATCACCCTTTACATCCTCTCCCTCCCGTTTACACCCACGTCCTCCTGCTCCTCCCACAACGCCCCCACTCTGCTCACCCACGCCCACTCACAATATGGTGTTCCTACGTTGTCTTAAGCTCCAGCTGTTGACTATTTATGTATTTGTTAATATTACAAACTGTAGTTATTACTATACCGTAGTGCCAGCCAGGTACTACCCCCTCCCTCCCTCCCCTCTCCTCACTACCCCTCCCTCGCTACCCCTCCCTCCCTCCCCTCTCCTCACTACCCCTCCCTCGCTACCCCTCCCTCCCTCCCCTCTCCTCACTACCCCTCCCTCGCTACCCCCTCTCCTCACTACCCCTCCCTCGCTACCCCCCTCTCCTCACTACTCCCTCTCTTCACTACCCCTTCCTCACTACCCCCTCTCCTCGCTACCCCTCCCTCACTGCCCCCCCTCTCCACACTACCCCTCCCTCACTACACCCTCTCCACACTACCCCTCCCTCACTACCCCCTCTCCTCACTACCCCTCCCTCACTACCCCCTCAGCTCACAACCCCTCCCTTACTATCCCCTCTCCTCACAACCCCTCCCTCCCCTCTCACAGCCCCTCCCTCCCCTCTCCTCACAGCTCCTCCCTCCCCTCTCCTCACAACCCCTCCCTCCCTCTCTCCTCACTACCCCTCCTTCCCGCTCCTCTCCTCACTACCTGCTCCCTCTCTCCCTACCCTCTACCTCCCTCCCTGCCTCAAAATGAGACACAGAACTTGAGATAGGGAGAGAGAGAGAAAAGTCAGTTTTTGGTAGGTTATCCTGGGTTATTTAAATTATGTATGATAATTATACTTATGTGTACCTGTGACACAGATACACAAATTTATTTAGGTACAGTTACACACAAGTACACTTATACAGAGTGTAAACTACCCAGGATAACCCCAAACAATAGTGATTTCTCTCTCTCTCTCTCTCTCTCTCTCTCTCTCTCTCTCTCTCTCTCTCTCTCTCTCTCTCTCTCTCTCTCCCTCTCTCTCTCTCTCTCTCTCTCTCTCTCTCTCTCTCACTCACTCTCAGAGTCTTTGTCTCATACTCAGTGTGACTTACCTAGGGCTGGGTTGCAGGAGTCTTCATGTTCACTGTCCCGTAGCTCGGTTGGCAGCGCACTCATCTCACACACTGAGGTTCGTGGTTCGATCCCCGGTACGGGTGGAAACATAAGGCGGTGTTTCCCTAAGACACCTGCTGTCCAGGTTCACCTATCAGTAAAATAGGTACGTGGGTGTTAAGCGACTGGTGTGGGTCGCATCCTGGGGACAAAATTAATCTAATTTGCGGGAAATGCTCTGCATAACAAGGGACTTTCTATGTAGTAGTATGTCACTGATGTCAGCTATGGTCTGTATAAGTTGTATCATGTACTTGTAGAAATAAAGATTATTATTATTATTGGCACAAGTTAGGTACAATTACCAAGATGGTGGGAGATAGAATTCGCGGTTGGGAGACACAAATCTCTCCACTACAATCCGTCAATGAACGCTAAGCACTAAACCCACATGGCAGGTAGGTATGTAGGTAGCAGGTAGGTAGCAGGTAGATAAGAAGCAGGTAGATAGGTAGCAGGTAGGTAGGTAGCAGGTAGGTAGGTTAGGTAAGTAGGTAAGTAGGTTAGGTAGGTGAGTAGGCTAGGTAGATAGGCTAGGTAGATAGGCAAGGTAAAACGAAGATAGGTAGGTAGTAGGTAGGTAGGTAGGTGGTTATCACTACACAATTAAGTCAGTCTGGGAAGTAATCCATGTTTTATCAAATGGTAGGACACCCCCACCCCCGATTTAAACCCAAAGAGAGAGAAACCGGGGGTATCCCAGGGGAGGGTGGGTATGGCAACCCCAATATCGGAGGGTGCAATAAAATCACTACCCTCCCCTCAACACACGCTAAACAACCTCCCCTCCCCCTCAAAACACGCTAAACATCCTCTCCCCCTCTAAAACACACCAAACAACCCCTCTCCCGGTACCACTGCTTAGTGTTGTCAGGTCAGAGTGCAACATCAACAAGCACTTAAGTGCTAACCAGAGGTCAGTGCACTTTATTTTGCAACATAAATGTCTGAGAGAGAGAGAGAGAGAGAGAGAGAGAGAGAGAGAGAGAGAGAGAGAGAGAGAGAGAGAGAGAGAGAGAGAGAGAGAGAGAGAGAGAGAGAGAGAGAGAGAGAGAGAGAGACGTTGTAATTATAATATTTTAAAGGTATCGGCTGGAATCGGCCACTATGTCACCGATACCAGAAGAAAAAAAACCCGCTGGTACACACGTGGTTTTAAATAAGTGACAACGTCACCTCAGTGACAAAGCTCTCGGAGCTTTAAACCAGACTGTCAGACGTAAACAAACGGAGGAATTAAAAGGCGCAGAAAAATGGGACGAACATTAGTAAACACGACTTGTGTTATGTTTAACTCAGAGTCCGTATGACACAGGACACCAGCAGCGAGGTTATCACCACCCTGGTGCAAGGTTATCACCACCCTGGTGCAAGGTTATCACCACCCTGGTGCAAGGTTATCACCACCCTGGTGCAAGGTTATCACCACCCTGGTGCAAGGTTATCACCACCCTGGTGCAAGGTTATCATCACCCTGGTGCAAGGTTATCATCACCCTGGTGCAAGGTTATCACCACCCTGGTGCAAGGTTATCACCACCCTGGTGCAAGGTTATCACCACCCTGGTGCAAGGTTATCATCACCCTGGTGCAAGGTTATCACCATCCTGGTGCAAGGTTATCATCACCCTGGTGCAAGGTTATCACCATCCTGGTGCAAGGTTATCATCACCCTGGTGCAAGGTTATCACCATCCTGGTGCAAGGTTATCACTACCCTGGTGCAAGGTTATCATCACCCTGGTGCAAGGTTATCATCACCCTGGTGCAAGGTTATCATCACCCTGGTGCAAGGTTATCACCACCCTGGTGCAAGGTTATCACCACCCTGGTGCAAGGTTATCACCACCCTGGTGCAAGGTTATCATCACCCTGGTGCAAGGTTATCATCACCCTGGTGCAAGGTTATCACCACCCTGGTGCAAGGTTATCACTACCCTGGTGCAAGGTTATCACCACCCTGGTGCAAGGTTATCACTACCCTGGTGCAAGGTTATCACTACATGGTGCCTGGTGCAAGGTTATCACCACCCTGGTGCAAGGTTATCACCACCCTGGTGCAAGGTTATCACCACCCTGGTGCAAGGTTATCACTACCCTGGTGCAAGGTTATCACTACCCTGGTGCAAGGTTATCACTACCCTGGTGCAAGGTTATCACCACCCTGGTGCAAGGTTATCACTACCCTGGTGCAAGGTTATCATCACCCTGGTGCAAGGTTATCATCACCCTGGTGCAAGGTTATCATCACCCTGGTGCAAGGTTATCATCACCCTGGTGCAAGGTTATCACCATCCTGGTGCAAGGTTATCACCACCCTGGTGCAAGGTTATCACCACCCTGGTGCAAGGTTATCACCATCCTGGTGCAAGGTTATCACCACCCTGGTGCAAGGTTATCACCACCCTGGTGCAAGGTTATCACTACCCTGATGCAAGGTTATCACCACCCTGGTGCAAGGTTATCACCACCCTGGTGCAAGGTTATCACTACCCTGATGCAAGGTTATCACCACCCTGGTGCAAGGTTATCACCACCCTGGTGCAAGGTTATCACTACCCTGGTGCAAGGTTATCACTACCCTGGTGCAAGGTTATCACCACCCTGATGCAAGGTTATCACTACCCTGGTGCAAGGTTATCACTACCATGGTGCAAGGTTATCACCACCCTGGTGCAAGGTTATCACCACCCTGATGCAAGGTTATCACCACCCTGGTGCAAGGTTATCACCACCCTGGTGCAAGGTTATCACTACCATGGTGCAAGGTTATCACTACCCTGGTGCAAGGTTATCACTACCCTGGTGCAAGGTTATCACCACCCTGGTGCAAGGTTATCACCATCCTGGTGCAAGGTTATCATCACCCTGGTGCAAGGTTATCACCACCCTGGTGCAAGGTTATCACCACCCTGGTGCAAGGTTATCACCACCCTGGTGCAAGGTTATCATCACCCTGGTGCAAGGTTATCATCACCCTGGTGCAAGGTTATCATCACCCTGGTGCAAGGTTATCATCACCCTGGTGCAAGGTTATCACCATCCTGGTGCAAGGTTATCACCATCCTGGTGCAAGGTTATCACCACCCAAGGTTATCACCATCCTGGTGCAAGGTTATCATCACCCTGGTGCAAGGTTATCACCCCTGGTGCAAGGTTATCATCACCCTGGTGCAAGGTTATCATCACCCTGGTGCAAGGTTATCACCACCCTGGTGCAAGGTTATCATCACCCTGGTGCAAGGTTATCACCACCCTGGTGCAAGGTTATCACTGGTGCAAGGTTATCATCCTGGTGCAAGGTTATCACCACCCTGGTGCAAGGTTATCACCACCCTGGTGCAAGGTTATCACCACCCTGGTGCAAGGTTATCATCACCCTGGTGCAAGGTTATCATCACCCTGGTGCAAGGTTATCACCACCCTGGTGCAAGGTTATCACCATCCTGGTGCAAGGTTATCACCACCCTGGTGCAAGGTTATCACCACCCTGGTGCAAGGTTATCACTACCCTGGTGCAAGGTTATCACCATCCTGGTGCAAGGTTATCACCACCCTGGTGCAAGGTTATCACCACCCTGGTGCAAGGTTATCACCACCCTGGTGCAAGGTTATCACCACCCTGGTGCAAGGTTATCATCACCCTGGTGCAAGGTTATCACCACCCTGGTGCAAGGTTATCACCACCCTGGTGCAAGGTTATCACCATCCTGGTGCAAGGTTATCATCACCCTGGTGCAAGGTTATCACCACCCTGGTGCAAGGTTATCACCACCCTGGTGCAAGGTTATCACCACCCTGGTGCAAGGTTATCACCACCCTGGTGCAAGGTTATCACTGGTGCAAGGTTATCAACACCCTGGTGCAAGGTTATCACCACCCTGGTGCAAGGTTATCACTACCCTGGTGCAAGGTTATCACCACCCTGGTGCAAGGTTATCACCACCCTGGTGCAAGGTTATCACCATCCTGGTGCAAGGTTATCATCACCCTGGTGCAAGGTTATCACCACCCTGGTGCAAGGTTATCACTACCCTGGTGCAAGGTTATCACCACCCTGGTGCAAGGTTATCACCACCCTGGTGCAAGGTTATCACCACCCTGGTGCAAGGTTATCACCACCCTGGTGCAAGGTTATCACCTGGTGCAACCATCCTGGTGCAAGGTTATCACCACCCTGGTTATCACCACCCTGGTGCAAGGTTATCATCAAGGTTATCATCCCCTGGTGCAAGGTTATCATCACCCTGGTGCAAGGTTATCACCACCCTGGTGCAAGGTTATCACCACCCTGGTGCAAGGTTATCACCACCCTGGTGCAAGGTTATCATCACCCTGGTGCAAGGTTATCATCACCCTGGTGCAAGGTTATCATCACCCTGGTGCAAGGTTATCACCACCCTGGTGCAAGGTTATCATCACCCTGGTGCAAGGTTATCATCACCCTGGTGCAAGGTTATCATCACCCTGGTGCAAGGTTATCATCACCCTGGTGCAAGGTTATCATCACCCTGGTGCAAGGTTATCATCACCCTGGTGCAAGGTTATCATCACCCTGGTGCAAGGTTATCATCACCCTGGTGCAAGGTTATCACCACCCTGGTGCAAGGTTATCATCACCCTGGTGCAAGGTTATCATCACCCTGGTGCAAGGTTATCACCACCCTGGTGCAAGGTTATCACCACCCTGGTGCAAGGTTATCATCACCCTGGTGCAAGGTTATCATCACCCTGGTGCAAGGTTATCATCACCCTGGTGCAAGGTTATCACCACCCTGGTGCAAGGTTATCATCACCCTGGTGCAAGGTTATCACTACCCTGGTGCAAGGTTATCACCACCCTGGTGCAAGGTTATCACCACCCTGGTGCAAGGTTATCATCACCCTGGTGCAAGGTTATCACCACCCTGGTGCAAGGTTATCACCACCCTGGTGCAAGGTTATCATCACCCTGGTGCAAGGTTATCATCACCCTGGTGCAAGGTTATCATCACCCTGGTGCAAGGTTATCACCACCCTGGTGCAAGGTTATCATCACCCTGGTGCAAGGTTATCACCACCCTGGTGCAAGGTTATCATCACCCTGGTGCAAGGTTATCACCACCCTGGTGCAAGGTTATCACCACCCTGGTGCAAGGTTATCATCACCCTGGTGCAAGGTTATCATCACCCTGGTGCAAGGTTATCACCACCCTGGTGCAAGGTTATCACCACCCTGGTGCAAGGTTATCATCACCCTGGTGCAAGGTTATCATCACCCTGGTGCAAGGTTATCACCACCCTGGTGCAAGGTTATCACCACCCTGGTGCAAGGTTATCATCACCCTGGTGCAAGGTTATCATCACCCTGGTGCAAGGTTATCACCACCCTGGTGCAAGGTTATCACTACCCTGGTGCAAGGTTATCACCACCCTGGTGCAAGGTTATCACCACCCTGGTGCAAGGTTATCATCACCCTGGTGCAAGGTTATCATCACCCTGGTGCAAGGTTATCATCACCCTGGTGCAAGGTTATCACCACCCTGGTGCAAGGTTATCATCACCCTGGTGCAAGGTTATCATCACCCTGGTGCAAGGTTATCACCACCCTGGTGCAAGGTTATCACCACCCTGGTGCAAGGTTATCACCACCCTGGTGCAAGGTTATCATCACCCTGGTGCAAGGTTATCATCACCCTGGTGCAAGGTTATCACCACCCTGGTGCAAGGTTATCACCACCCTGGTGCAAGGTTATCATCACCCTGGTGCAAGGTTATCATCACCCTGGTGCAAGGTTATCACCACCCTGGTGCAAGGTTATCACCATCCTGGTGCAAGGTTATCATCACCCTGGTGCAAGGTTATCATCACCCTGGTGCAAGGTTATCACCACCCTGGTGCAAGGTTATCACCACCCTGGTGCAAGGTTATCATCACCCTGGTGCAAGGTTATCATCACCCTGGTGCAAGGTTATCACTACCCTGGTGCAAGGTGCCACTTGGGGCGAAACGTTTCCTAAATATCTTGAGTGAGTACTGCAGGACTACTGGCCCATGCTAGGCGGGTCCAAGTCACCTACTGGCCCCTGCTAGGCATGTCCAAGTCACCTACTGGCCCATGCTAGGCATGTCCAAGTCACCTACTGGTCCATGCTAGGCATATCCAAGTCACCTACTGGTCCATGCTAAGCATATCCAAGTCACCTACTGGTCCATGCCAGGCATATCCAAGTCACCTACTGGTCCATGCCAGGCATATCCAAGTCACCTACTGGTCCATGCTAAGCATATCCAAGTCACCTACTGGTCCATGCTAGGCATATCCAAGTCACCTACTGGTCCATGCTAAGCATATCCAAGTCACCTACTGGTCCATGCTAAGCATATCCAAGTCACCTACTGGTCCATGCTAGGCATATCCAAGTCACCTACTGGTCCATGCCAAGCATATCCAAGTCACCTACTGGTCCATGCCAGGCATATCCAAGTCACCTACTGGTCCATGCCAGGCATGTCCAAGTCACCTACTGGTCCATGCCAGGCATGTCCAAGTCACCTACTGGTCCATGCCAGGCATATCCAAGTCACCTACTGGTCCATGCCAGGCATGTCCAAGTCACCTACTGGTCCATGCCAGGTATATCCAAGTCACCTACTGGTCCATGCCAGGCATGTCCAAGTCACCTACTGGTCCATGCCAGGCATGTCCAAGTCACCTATTGGTCCATGCCAGGCATGTCCAAGTCACCTACTGGTCCATGCCAGGCATATCCAAGTCACCTATTGGTCCATGCCAGGCATGTCCAAGTCACCTACTGGTCCATGCCAGGAATGTCCAAGTCACCTACTGGTCCATGCCAGGCATGTCCAAGTCACCTACTGGTCCATGCCAGGCATATCCAAGTCACCTACTGGTCCATGC
The DNA here is from genome assembly GCF_038502225.1 of Cherax quadricarinatus. Lineage (NCBI taxonomy): Eukaryota > Metazoa > Arthropoda > Malacostraca > Decapoda > Parastacidae > Cherax > Cherax quadricarinatus. The sequence continues at coordinate 3,580,537 of NC_091333.1, forward strand.
CAGGCATGTCCAAGTCACCTACTGGTCCATGCCAGGCATGTCCAAGTCACCTACTGGTCCATGCCAGGCATATCCAAGTCACCTATTGGTCCATGCCAGGCATGTCCAAGTCACCTACTGGTCCATGCCAGGCATATCCAAGTCACCTACTGGTCCATGCCAGGCATGTCCAAGTCACCTACTGGTCCATGCCAGGCATGTCCAAGTCACCTACTGGTCCATGCCAGGCATATCCAAGTCACCTACTGGTCCATGCCAGGCATGTCCAAGTCACCTACTGGTCCATGCCAGGCATATCCAAGTCACCTACTGGTCCATGCCAGGCATGTCCAAGTCACCTACTGGTCCATGCCAGGCATATCCAAGTCACCTACTGGTCCATGCCAGGCATATCCAAGTCACCTACTGGTCCATGCCAGGCATGTCCAAGTCACCTACTGGTCCATGCCAGGCATGTCCAAGTCACCTACTGGTCCATGCCAGGCATATCCAAGTCACCTACTGGTCCATGCCAGGCATATCCAAGTCACCTACTGGTCCATGCCAGGCATGTCCAAGTCACCTACTGGTCCATGCCAGGCATGTCCAAGTCACCTACTGGTCCATGCCAGGCATATCCAAGTCACCTACTGGTCCATGCCAGGCATGTCCAAGTCACCTACTGGTCCATGCCAGGCATATCCAAGTCACCTACTGGTCCATGCCAGGCATATCCAAGTCACCTACTGGTCCATGCCAGGCATGTCCAAGTCACCTACTGGTCCATGCCAGGCATGTCCAAGTCACCTACTGGTCCATGCCAGGCATATCCAAGTCACCTACTGGTCCATGCCAGGCATATCCAAGTCACCTACTGGTCCATGCCAGGCATGTCCAAGTCACCTACTGGTCCATGCCAGGCATATCCAAGTCACCTACTGGTCCATGCCAGGCATATCCAAGTCACCTACTGGTCCATGCCAGGCATATCCAAGTCACCTACTGGTCCATGCCAGGCATGTCCAAGTCACCTACTGGTCCATGTATTTATCTACCTCACATTCAACACTACAGAACGTCGCAGTCATTACAGTGTTATTGAAACTGGTATAAAATATCGACCAGTTGATGATTTAGACACATGTGCAACAGTTGGGTGTCTTTACTGATGAAACGTTTCGGCTTTATCAAGTCACAAACACATCTAACTGGACAAATATATATATCCACTGTGCAAGTTATGCAGTATAATGATAATGCAGTTGAAACGAAAAAAAAATAGTAGGCACAAAACTATGGAACTAGTACGTAATGCATTTCTTTCGCAAGTTTAAGTAGGATTTCTTACGTAGGTTAAGTACACTGACTCACGAAATCGTAATGATACGATTGCAAACAAACCATACCACGGGTGGGGTTAGAACCCGTGATTAGAGAGTTGGATGAATCTTATTGTGGCTAGCTGGCCCAGTGGCTAACGTGACGGTCTGGAGTTTTGAGACTCTCTAATCGCGGGTTCTAACCCCGCCCGTGGTATGGTTAGGCTACCTATAATTATATCCCCAAGAAGAGAACCTAAATGAACACTGGCTTTGTTTTTTACCCTATTGTAGGTTTAACAACAGGAGTTTTGTTGCTGTATTGTTCGTCTGGGAGGTCGAGAGTGTGAAGGATCTGAGAAGTACAAGAAACTACACGAGGCACTGGATGGTAACCCCAATCACAGTGTCAAGGGAAGGTGTAAACAGCAGGTCCCAGGAGGAGACCAATTAACCCTGAGAGCAGATTCAATTTTGGAAGGCTGAGCCACGAGTCGAAACTCCAGACTGACGCACTCACTCCTTTCTTTATATATACACAGGGTTTTACAAGGTTGG